>NW_021703777.1:33852911-34027025 GCF_005190385.1 Monodon monoceros | reverse complement strand
TTTAAAAGCATAGTCTGATATTCCAAATATCTCAGTCTAGATGTATCTGAGCTGTCACTCACTAGCTAGGAGACCTATAAAATGGGAAACAATAGCTTTTGGAAAATAGGAATAAAATATTTGTGAGAAATAAATAAGATAATAAAAGTACCTAGCATAGTACCTGGTACATATATTTTAGTTAACTTGTAACTGGAGTTAATTATTTAAGGAAAATTTTGTTCTTAGTTTCTTCAAAACCAGTGACAGAAATTCACTAATTCAATATTCTAGGTCTAGAATTTTCTTGAGTAATATCAATGTGAAACTTTTATCAGAAGGCCAGGAAAAATCTTTTATGGCTCAGAAATCAGGTAAATGAACCACCTATAGATGCCCTTAAAATTTCAGCTTGTGCTGACATTTGAACAACGATTAATTTGAACTTAATCCCAAAGTGGTTTGAACAGTTTAAATCTCTGTTTTGTGAAGCAATTAGAACAATTATTAAAGCACATGAGCACTGGGGTTATAAAATATCAATGTGAAGACCTAAATAGACATTTCACCAAGGAAGACATACAGGTGACCAAGAGGCACATGAAAAGATGCTCAACATCACTAATTATTAGAGAAAAGCAAATCAAAACTACAATGAGATATTACCTCACGTTGGTCAGAATGGCCATTATCAAAAAATCTAGAGGGCTTCCTTTGTGGCACAGTGGTTAAGAATCCACCTGCCAATGCAGAGGACATGGGTTTGAGCCCTGACCTGGGAAGATCCCACATGCCACGAAGCAACTAAGTCTGTGAGCCACAACTACTGAGCCCATGAGCCACAACTACTGAATCCCACATGCCTAGAGCCAGTGCTCTGCAACAGGAGAAGCCACCACAATGAGAAGCCCGAGCACCGCAACAAAGAGTAGCCCCCGCTCGCCACAACTAGAGAAAGCCTGTGCTCAGTAACAAAAGACCCAACACAGCCAAAAATAAATAAATAAACAAAACTTTTAAAAAAATCTAGAAACAGTAAATGCTGGAAAGAAAGATCTATTTAAAAAAAACACTTTAAAAAAAAAAGAAAAGAAAAGAACATATCCATATTTACTGGCTTGAATTAAGATCACAGGAGAAATGAAATCTTTCCTTTAAGTAACACAGAGGAGATGAAACAAAATTAATCAAAACTAAAAAGATACTGCTTTAAAAAGAAAAATGCACATTCTGTTACTTGTTTATGTTTGATAGGTTTCCATGAGAATTTGTGTCTGAAGCTTATTCTGAATATGTTTCCCAGATACATAATATTTATGTCCTCCTAATTATGAAATCTAAAAAACAAAAACAAACAATAAAAACAGGAGAAAAGTAGACATAGCTAAGAGAATTGATGGAGTACTAAAATGTAGTGATATATGAGCAAGACAATGTATTGAAAAAAGCCCAGCTTTTCAACCCTTGTTATACATTAGAATCCCTGGAGTACTTTTTTTTTTTTTTGCAGTACGTGGGCCTCTCACTGTTGTGGCCTCTCCCATTGGGGAGCACAGGCTCCGGACGCGCAGGCTCAGCGGCCATGGCTCACGGGCCCAGCTGCTCCGTGGCATGTGGGATCCTCCCGGACCGGGGCACGAACCCGTGTCCCCTGCATCAGTAGGGAAACTCTCAACCACTGCGCCACCAGGGAAGCCCTGGAGTACAAATACCTGAGTCCCAAGCCCTGGGATTGTAATTTAATTAGTCTTATATGTGGCAAAAATATTTATATTTGTTCAAAGCTTTAATGAGCGCCGGGATTGAGAAACACTGGATGAAGGTTTTACTGGGTCAAATTGCCAGGGTTTAAATCCTGGCTATTTTTCACTTGCTGTGTACACTTGAGCAAATTGCTCAACCAATTCAAAATTTCATTTCCATGATACATAATTTGTTACTCACTGCTTGGCATAATGCTGATTTTTTTTGTAATGCTATTTATTTCTGAAATATTTACTTGCAAATATTTAATTAGGCAATCCTTCACTGCCCTATCAACATATATGTCTCCCATGGTCTGAGTACCACTGACCCTCTCAGTGAAAGCTAGAATTAGAGTTATTGGTCATCACTCTCTGCTATTAGTTATTTGGGAAAAATACTGCAAAATATTTACTAATGAGTGCTGTATCTTGGTGAGTGTTTTCCAAAATGTGTTATTTAGTCTACTAAAACCTTACTTTCTGACACTTATTTTATATTTCATAGAACTCAAATGGGTAAAATGAGAAGAATTCACAAGGAATTTACTCTTCACGACTGCAGTTACCTAAGTGTGCCATTACATAATTTAAATCTAACCCAGTTAGTAATGAAATGCTTAGGATCAAGTAATCTCTCTCTCTCTCTCTCTCACTTTCCTTTTAGAAATGTGATAAAAAAACAATTCAAAATCATGTTCTGAAACAAGGGTAATGAATATTTTAAATAAGTTCCATCTCTTGGTTTAAATATATCTTTGATATGTGAAACTGTATCACTAAAATGCACAGTTCTGTAACCAACATATGTGAATAAAATACTAGAAGTCTCTACTTTTCATTAATTTAATACAAATAAACCGACAAAAAATAATTTCAGGCTCAATTTTTTTTAATCTTGAGAGGGAATTTACTCCTTGTTTGAGTAGTAAGTAATATACTTACTCCTTGTTTGGGTTAAGTCCATTAATGATCTATTAAAAATGTATTCTTTCTCAGGTTTCTTTTTCTTTCATTTTTTTGGCCACACCATGCATCATGTGGGATCTTAGTTTCCTACAGAGTCTTAAGGACACAGGAAGGGGGAAGGGTAAGCTCGGATGAAGTGAGAGAGTAGCATTGACATATAAACACTACCAAATATAAAATAGATGGCTAGTGGGAAGCAGCCGCACAGCACAGAGAAATCAGCTCAGTGCTTTGTGACCACCTAGAGAGGTGGGATAGGGAGGGTGGGAGGGAGACGCAAGAGGGATGGGATATGGGGATATATGTATATGTATAGTTGATTCACTTTGTTATAAAGCAGAAACTAACACACCATTGTAAAGCAATTTTATTCCAATAAAGATGTTAAAAAAATGTATTCTTTCTAAAGTAGTTGAAAAGATTTTCCCCTTTTGTAATATACTTTATTATGAAATTTTTGTTAATTATGAAATAATAAGACTTAACCCAGTAAAGGCAAATAACCTCAATTTCTAGATGCCTCAACTTGAATCACAACTTCAACACATATAGATGGACAAATTATTTAACTCTGGGCCAGAGTTTCCTCATCTGTAAAATAGAGGCAATTATGGTACTTACCTCATAGAGCTATTGTGAAGAATAAATGAGATAACCCATGTGAATTGTACATATGGAGGACATACTCTAAGATAGACCCCGTAATCTCCACAAAGGTATTCATGACCTTCTATGGTACCCTACCCTTCAGTGTTGGTAGGACCTGTGACTTGCTTCTGGTTGAGTATAGCAAAGATGATGAGAGGGTGATTACATGTATATGGTTATATTATATAAGGTTGTAACATCATCTTGAGAGGACATTCTCCCTTCCCAGCTTTGAAGAAGTAAGTGGCCATATTGGAAAGTCCCACATAGCAAGGAACTGAAGGTGATCTCTGGCCAACAGCCAGCAAGAAACTGAGGCCCTCGATTTGTCAGCCTACAGGGAACTGAATGATGTGAACAAATACTTGAGCTTGGAATCAGATTCTTCCCGAATTAATCCTCAAATGAGACCACAGCCCTGGTTGACACCATGATTACAGCTCTTGGAGTCCTTGAAGCAAAAAACCTGAATAAACCATGCCCAAACTCTGAACTCCCCCAGAAACTGAGATAATCTATGTGTGCTGTTTTAACCTGCTACAGATAATTAATAGAGTACATGGCATAGGGTAAATGTTAAAAAAATTTGGCTATTATTGTTACTATTGTCACTGTTATTGAAGATTATTGAAATCTGAATTAACAATATTTAATTTTGATTCTTCTACAGACTCATGAACATTACATTTTTATTCTTACCAAAGCTTTTGACATTGTGATTTCTCTATTCTGAATTTTCTATTTGTCCATGAAAAAATATGTTACTTACTCAGTGACATTTTTTTCCTCCAAATTATTATTCACAACTGAAATGTGGGGAGGAGAAAATTGACAGGTAAGGATTTTCTTCCTTTTCAAACTTCATGTTCCGAATCCAAATATCTTTGGCCAGAGGAAAACAAGACCCAGCTTATGCTGCCAGCTGTACAGTGTACATTCAATGAATGTTACTTTCTTCCTGTATATGATAAAAGAAAACAAAAATATTTGTATTTGTGTAAGTAAATTTAAGTAAGCAAAGGGGATTATTGGAGGTAAAGTCTTTCCTTTTAAAAAAATTAATTTTTTAATTGAAGTAGAACATCCATAAAAAAGCACCAATTGTAAGGATACAGGTCAATGATCTGTCACAAAGTGAACACACTCCTGTAACCACCACCCATGTCTACACATATAACATTTACTAGAATCCTTTGTACCCCCAAACTTGGCCATGATTCTGACTAGTAATAATTTTACCCTTAAAAAATTATCTTCTATATTCTGACTCATTTTTTCCCCTTTTTATTCCATCAGGGACTAGGAGCAGTGTACCAAAATCTACATTATGAATTTTGATATGCATTTCCCCTTTTAGCTCTGTCAAATTTTGCCTTGTAGCTTGAGGTCAAGTTATTAGGTATGTACAAATTAGAATTGTTATAGATACATGATAGGTTGGACCATTTATTATGAAATATTTCTGTTTCTTTGATAATGCTTCCTGTCATTAGAACTTATATTTTCTCATTGGAAGTTAATAATCATAGGCTATAATTAGGAGGTTATTATTAATTTTTACTCAAGATATTTATATGGATTTCACTTTTAACAATGTATTCCCTTATTTGATATTTAAATATGTTCTATCCTTAAATGAAGTAACTCTTCACTAAATAGATGGTGAAAAAATGAGATGTGACTGGCTTAAAAAAAGATACCCCTAATCCCTTGAACATTTTAAATGTATCCTAAAGCAGCGTTTACAGACCATGAAGTACTGCATAGGATTAGTCATCATAAACTACATGAAACTTACATTTAAGTAGACAGAAGTAACATATTCAAACTGCTTGCCTTCTATCAGAGAAAGACTCTGAATACTAACAGTGTAATTGAAACCAAATCCCAGAGCCACAGAGATAGCAGCCCAAGACTTGAATTCCTTTAACAAATTTTTTTGGTTGCATTGGGTCTTCACTGCTGCACGCAGGCTTTCTCTAGTTGGGGCGAGCAGGGGCTACTCTTCATTGTGGTGCACAGGCTTCTCATTGCAGTGGCTTCTCTTGTTGCTGAGCACAGGCTCTAGGTGAATGGGCTTCAGTAGTTGTGGTGCATGGGCTCAGTATTTGCAGCACGCAGGCTATAGGGTGCACAGGCTTCAGTAGTTGTGGTATGCAGGCTCAGTAGTTGTGGTGCACCAGCTTAGTTTCTCTGCGGCATGTGGGATCTTCCCAGACCAGGGATCAAACCTGTGCCCCTGAATTGGCAGGCGGATTCTTAACCACTGACCCACCAGGGAAGTCCCAAGACTTGAATTCCTGAACACTGTTCTTCCTACCCTGTCACCCTACCTTGTTACCCTCTCTTTGCCACCCCCACCCCCCAAAATATGCAAGGAAACAGAAAAACATTAATAGTGGGAGAGGCATTGTTAATCTTATCTTCAAGGTTTTCCATCCTACTTCCAGGGTAAAAATAAATGGATGTCTCTCTTTTGGGAGAATAGACACACTGAGAGTAGCACACTGGCAGACAAAATGACATTTAGACTTCAGAGCCAGCGTCTGTCTTTGAACATGGGACTGAGCAAATCCCTTTCTCACAATCATCCCCCAACTGACTATCCCCCCTCCACCTCAGTTTTCTGCAAAGCTTAGAGACTGATGTCTCTAAGACTGGAGTCTTGTGCTGTTTCTGGATCTGTGTGACTCATGGGGCATTGTGGCAGAATGAATGTTGTGGGTCCACGCTTGTGGAATAAAGTGGAATTTTGTCATGCAAAGGAGCTTGAGATAAGAGCAGAGAGGCTTGAAAGAGGAATTGGTGGGCAAAGAACATGAACTTAAGGCTGGGAGTAAAGACAGGAGAAAAGGAGGTGGTCACAGGGTATACCTTTCTTTGAAAGGACAAAAATCTTTTGGTGCTTTACTTTTTGAGATTCAAGGGAAAGTGCAACATAGAATTTTAATCTCTTTTTCCTTATGTCATAATTTTCTTTTAAATTTACTCTAAACTTCCCAGTAATGATATTTGCCTCTCTCTGTACAGACTATGTGTTGTTTTTCAAAGACTGAAAAGAATAGTGTGAGAAGAAGGATGAAAATAAACGATCTCACTAACAGGATATTTTCTTGGTATTGAGTGAGATAACCTGGTACTTCAGAGTCATTACAATTTAAAAATATAAATGTTTTTCATTTCATGTGCTATTATACCTGAATTTTGTCCTCCCCAAATTCTAGAATTCTGTTGAAGTTCTAACCCCCAGAACCTCAGAATGTGACAGTATTTGTAAATAGGTCCTTAACAGAAGTAATTAAAGTAAATGAGGTCATATAGGTGAGCCCCAATCCACTGTGACTGGTGTCCTTATATAAAGGGATTAAGACACAGATTCACAGAAGAAACATCACATGAAGACACAGGGAGAAAGTGACCATCTACAAGCCAAGGAGAGAGGCCTCAGAAGAATCTATGTCTGCCAAGGCCATGATCATGGACTTCTGGCCTTCAGAAATGTGAGAAAAAATTTTTGTTGTTTAAGCCATGCAGTCTGGGGCTTTGTGGCAGTGGTAGCAGACTAATACACATGTTATTCAGGTTTGCCATGTTCCTAAGACAGAATGAAGGAAATAAAAACATTAATTTTTTAAATTATTTAAAGAATAATACTGGCCAGCAAGATAGTACAGTAGAAGGACATGAGTTCAGCCCTTCTTACAGAAACACTGAAATCACAACTAACTACTGAACAACCATTGATAAAAAAAATATGCTAGAATCTACCAAAAGAGATACCCTACATCCAAAGACAAAGAAGAAGCCACAATGAGATGGTAGGAAGGGTGCAATCACAATAAAATCAAATTCCATACCCTCTGGATGGGTGAACCACAATCTGGAAAATAATTATACCACAGAAGATCTCCCACAACAGTGAAAGCCCTGAGCCCCACATCAGGCTTCCCAGCCTGGGGGTCTGGCAATGGGAGGAGGATCACCCAGAGAATGTGGGTTTGAAGGCCAGTGGGGAATTGCAGGAATTCCAAAGGACTCAGGGAAACAGAAATTTCACTCTTGGAGGGTGCACATAAGGTCTAGTGTGCACCAGGACCCAGGGAAAAAAGCAGTGACCTCATAAGAGACTGGGCCAGACCTACCTGCTAGTATTGGAGGGTCTCATGTGGAGATGGGAGGCAGCTGTGGCTCACTGCAGGCACAAAGACACTGGCAGCAGCAGCTCCCGTGAATACTCATTGGTGTGAGCCCTCCTGAAGGACGCCATTTCCCCCTCCAAGACCTAGTCCTACCCAACAGCCTGTAGGCTCCAGTTCTGGGATGCCTCAAGGCCAAACAACTAACAGGGCGGGAACACAGCCCCACCCATCTGCAGACAGGCTGCTTAAAGTCTTCCTGAGCATAGCCCTGCCCACCATAGGGACAAGATACAGCTCCACACACCAGCAGGCAGGAACCAAGTCCTCCCAACAGGAAGCCTGCGCAAACCTTTTAAACATCCTCATCCACCAGCAGGTAAACAGCAGAAGCAAGAACAACAACGTTTCAGCTGGAGGGACAGGAACCACAATCACGGAAAGCTAGACAAGATAAGACAGGAAGAGCTGGCTGAGAGGAGACAGCCTGAGGGGACAGGAGGGAGGAAATACGCAGTCAAGAATGCTTTTGGAGGAAATCCAGACTGCCATAGAAGCAAGGTGTCACTGTTGAGTGATGCACAGGGGGTGGAGCTGCCATTGCAGCCTCTCTCTCCCCACTCACTGGCCACCTGCACCTCCAGGGGCTAGGGAAAGGCCCCACCAGTGTTAGCCTCCTGGCACCCACCACCAGGCACTAAGAAAAGCCACCACCAGGGCTGACTTTCTTACACCAGCCAATAGGTGCTAGGAAAAGCTTCCACTATGGCCAGATATGTCGCACCCATAGCCACCAGGTTTCCCACGCACCTGTCACTAATGGGGCCCCTACAAACCAGGCAGTCATACCAACCACATGCCATGTCCTCACCAGGGCAGAACCAAGTGCTCCAGAATAGCTTTGGGAGCAGACTACTGTGGGTGGCCCACACACAGAGGTGTGGCTAAAACCACAGCTGAGCCTCAGAGGCAGGGTGACTAAGGAAGAAGAACAAAAATCTTTTCATGCAGCTGCACAAACTGAAGATTAAATCCCCACAATCAGTTTGGTAAACTCTGCATCTATGGAATATCTGAATGGACAATGTGTGTTCCCAAAACTGAAACCAGTCTAACTCTAACAGCTTTGGACCTTGAGGACTAGTATACATAGGAGTTGGGCCAGGTCAGAGTCTGAGCTGCCCCACAGTGCCCACAGTGGAACCAGAGACCTAGAGGTTTTGGAGGGTTTCCCAGGGAGGCAGAGGTTGGCTGTAACTCACTGTGGGGGCAAGGGCACTGACAGCTGAGACCCCATGAAAATATGATTATTACTATTTTTTTGTGTTGTTCTGTTGTTTTTTAATTATTATTTGTTTTTATTTTTAAAATGTTTTTAATATACTTTTTATTTTTTAATGTTTCTATTTCTGTTACGTTTTTGCAGTTCTGTGTTTTTTTCTTTCTTTTGTTCTATTTCTTTAATCTTTTTTTCTGTGTTCTACTTGATCTTATCTTTTTTTATCGTTTATTCTTTTTATCGTTTTTGTGTGTTTGTTTTGTTTTCTTTGCTTTTCCTTCACTTTGCATTCTGCTTTTGTTTTGCTTTTTATTTTTTCTTTTAGTTAGTTTTGTTTTTATTTGTTTGATTTCATTTTGGGATTCTTCTGTTTGTCTGGTGTTCTTTTGTTGTTTGTTTTCTCTGTTTTTGTTTTCATTTCTTATTGTGTATGTGTGTGTGTTTCTTTGTTTCTTTTAGTTTTGTTTGTTTGGTTTTGCTTTTACCATTTCTCTGATTCTGTTTGTTTCCTTTTAATTGTTGCTGTTGCTGTTTGCTTCTTTTTATCTTTGTTATTTTGTCTTGAGTTTTGTATGTATGTTTGTTTTCATTTGTTTTCTTCCACCATTTTTTTCTTTTCTCTTGTCTCTTTTTTCCATTTTTTGCCAAGCTGGTGGCTTGTGGCATCTTGGTACAGGGGTCAGGCCTGAGCCTCTGGGGTGGGAGTGCCAAGACCAGGATGCTGTAATGCCAGAGAACTCCTGGCCCCAGGGAATTGTAATTGGCAAGAAATCTCCTAGAGGTCTCCATCTTAACTCCAAGACCCAGCTCCACCCAACTGTCAAGAGGCTTCAGTGCTGAACGCCCCATGACAAACAACAAGCAAGACAGGAACACAAACCCACCTGTCAGAAGACAGGCTGCCTAAAGTCATACTAAGCCTATAGACACCACAAAACACACCACCTGATGTGTCTTGCCCATCCAAGGGGAGAGATCCAGTACCACCCACGAGAACCCAGGCACCAGTCCCTCCCATGAGGAAGCCTACTGGTCCAAACTCACCCACTGGGGGCAGACACCAGAAACGAGAGGAACTATGAACCTGTAACCTGTGGAAAGGAGACCTCAGGGTGAGGTGAGAGAAGATAAAGAAGACAGAGAAATATGTTGCAGATAAAGGAGCAAGGTAAAAACCCACAAGGCAAATGAATGAAGAGAAAACAGTAATCTACCTGAAAAAGAATTCAGAGTAATGATAGTAAAGATGATCCAAAATCTCAGAAATAGAATGCAGAAAATAAAAGAAATGTTTAACAAAAACCTAGAAGAACTAAAGAAAAAACAAACAGTGATGAACAACACAATAACTGAAATTAAAAATACGCTAGAAGAGTCAATAGCAGAATAACTGAGGCAGAAGAAAAGATAAGTGAACTGAAAGACAGAATGGTGAAAATAACTGTTGCAGAGCAAAATAAAGAGAAAGGCATCAAAAGACTTGAGGACAGTCTCGACTTCTGGGACAACATTAAGTGCACCAGCATTCAAACTACAGGGGTCCCAGAAGAAGAAGAGTAAGAGAAAGGGTTGAGAAAATATTTGAAGAGATTATAGTTGAAAACTTCCTTAACATGGGAAAGGAAATAGTCAACCAAGTCCAGGAGCACAGAGAGTCCCATACAGGATAAACCCAAGGAAGAACAGGCCAAAACACAATTAAACAAACTGTCAAAAATTAAATACAAGGAAAAAATATTAAAAGCTGCAAGGGAAAAGCAACAAATAATATACAAGGAATCCCCATAAGGTTATCAGCTGATCTTTCAGCAGAAACTCTGCATGCCAGAAGGAATGGCAGGATATATTTAAAGTGATGAAAGGGAAAAATCTACAGCCAAAATTACTCTACCCAACACGGTTCTGATTCAGATTTGATGGACGAACCAAAAGCTTCACAGGCAAGCAAAAGCTAAGAGAATTCAGCACCACCAGACCAGCTTAGCAACAAATTCTAAAAGAACTTCTTTAGGCAAGATACACAAGAGAAGAAAAAGACCTACAAACACAAACAAAAACCAATTAAGAAAATGGTAATAAGAATAAATATTTTGATAATTACCTTAAATGTAAATGATTAAAGTGCTCCAACCAAAAGACACAGACTGGCTGAATGGATACAAAAACAAGACCAGTATAGATGTTGTCTACAAGACACCCACTTTAGACCCAGGGACACATACAGACTGAAAGTGAGGGAATGGAAAAACATATTCTATGCAAATGGAAATCAAAAGAAAGCTGGAGTAGCAATACTCATATCAGATAAAATTGACTTTAAAATAAAGGCTGTTACAAGTGACAAGGAAGGACACTGCATAATGATCAAGGGATCAATCCAAGAAGATATAACAATTGTAAATATTTATGAACCCAACATAGGAGCACTTCAATACATAAGGCAAATGCTAACAGCCATAAATGGAGAAATTGACAGTAACACAATAATAGTGGGGGACTTTAAGACTCCAATTTCACCGCTGGATGGATCGACCAGACAGAAAATTAATAAGGAAACACAAGCCTTAAATGGCACACTAGACCAGATAGACTTAATTGATATTTATAGGACATTCTATCTGAAAGCAGCAGAATGCACTTTCTTGTCAAGTGCACACAGAGCATTCTCCAGGATAGATCACATCTTGGGTCACAAATCAAGCCTTGGTAAATTTAAGAAAACTTAAATCATATCAAGCGTATTTTCCAAACACAGCACTATGAGATTATAAATCAGTGACAGGAAAAAAAACTGTAAAAAACACAAACACATGAAAGCTAAACAATATGCTACTAAAAATCCAAGAGATCACTGAAGAAATCAACAAAGAAATAAAAAAAAACCTGCAAAAAATGACAATGAAAACACAATGACCCAAAACATATAGAATGAAGCAAAAGCAGTTCTAAGAGGGAAATTTATAGCAATATAATCCTACATGAATAAACAAGAAAAATCTCAAATAAACAACCTAAGTTTCACCTAAAGCAACAAGAGAAAGAACAAACAAAATCCAAAGTAGGTAGAAGGAAAGAAATCATAAAAATCAGAGCAGAAATAAATTAAATAGAAACAAAGAAAACAATAGCAAAGATCAATAAAACTAAAAGGTGGTTCTTTGAGAAGATAAACAAAATTGATAAAACTTTAGCCAGACTCATCAAGAAAAATAGGAGAGGAATCAAATCAATAAACTTAGAAATGAAAAAGGAGAAGTAACAACTGACACTGCAGAAATACAAAGGGTCATGAGACACTACTACAAGCAGCTATATGTCAATAAAATGGACAACATGGAAGAAATGGACAAACTTTTAGAAAGCTACAACCTTCCAAGACTGAACCGGGAAGAAATAGAAAATATGATCAGACCAATCACAAGTAATGAAATTGAAACTGTGATTAAAAATCTTCCAACAAACAAAAGTCCAGGACCAGATGGCTTCACAGGTGAATTTTATCAAAAATTTAGATAGGAGTTAACACCTATTCTCCTCAAACTCATCCAAAATTTTGCAGAGGAAGGAACACTCCCAAACTCATTCTGTGAGGTCACCATCACCCTCATACCAAAACCAGACAAAGATATTACATAAGAAAGAAATTACACACCAATATCACTGATGAACATAGACGTAAAAATTCTCAACAAAATACTAGCAAACCGAATCCAACAACACTGTAAAAGGATTATACACAATGATCAAGTGGGATTTCTCCCAGTGATGCAAGGATTCGTCAATATATACAAATCAATCAAGTGAAACACCATATTAATAAATTGAAGAATAACAACCATATGATCATCTCAAGAGATGCAGAAAAAGCTTTTGACAAAATTCAACACCAATTTTTGTTGAAAAGTTTCCAGAAAGTGGACATAGAGGGAACCTACCTCAACATAATACAAGTCATATATGACAAATCCACAGCAAACATCATTCTCAATGGTGAAAAACTGAAAGCATTTCCTCTAAAATCAGGAAGAACACAAGGATGTCCACTCTCACCATTTTTATTCAACATAGTTTTGGAAGTACTAGCCATGGCAAACAGAGAAGAAAAAGGAATCCAAATTGGAAAAGAAGAAATAAAACTGTCCCTGTTTACAGATGACATAATACTATACATAAAAAATCCTAAAGATGCTCCTGGAAAACTACTAGAGCTCATCAATGAATTTGGCAAAGTTGTAGGATAGAAAATTAATACACAGAAATTTCTTGCATACCTATACACTAACAAAGAAAGATCAGAAAGAGAAATTAAGAAAACAATCCCATTTACCATTGCAACAAAAAGAATAAAATACCTAGGGATAGACATACATAAGGAGCCAAAAGACCTGTATGCAGAAAACTATCACATACTGATGAAAGAAATCAAAGATGACACAAACAGATGGAGAGATATACCATGTTCTTGGATTGGAAGAATCAATATTGTGAAAATGACTATACTACCCAAAGCAATCTACAGATTCAATGAAATCCCTATCAAATTATCAAAGGCAACCCTCAGAATGGGAGAAAATGTTTGCAAATGAAGCAACTGACAAAGGGTGAATTTCCAAAATATACAAACATCTCATTTAGCTCAATATCAAAAAAAAAAATACAACCGAATCAAAAACTGCACAGAAGACCTAAATAGACATTTCTCCAAAGAAGACATACAGATGGCCAACAAACACATGAAAAAAATGCTCAACATCACTAATTATTACAGAAATGGAAATCAAAACTACAATGAGATATCACCTCATACCAATGAGAATGGCCACCATCACATAATATACAAACAATAAATGCTGGAGTGTGTGTGGAGAAAAGAGAACCCTCTTGCACTGTTGGTGGGAATGTAAATTGATACAGCCACTATGGAGAACAGTATGGAGGTTCCTTAAAAAAATTAAAAACAGGAGTACCATGTGACCCAGCAATCCCACTACTGGGCATATACTCAGAGAAAGCCATAATTCAGAAAGACACATGCACCCCAATGTTCACTGCAGCACTATTTACAATAGCCAGGACATGGAAAAAACCTAAATATCCATAAACGGAGGAATGGATAAAGAAGATGTGGTACATATATACAATTTAATATTACTCAGCCATAAAAAGCAATGAAATCGGGTCATTTGTAGAGATGTGGATGGACCTAGAGACTGTCATACAGAGTGAAGCAAGTCAAAAAGAGAAAAACAAATATCATACATTAATGCATACATGTGGAATCTAAAAATTTGGTATAGACGATCTTATTTAGAATGCATAAATAGACACAGACGTAGAGAATAAACATATAAATACCAAGGGGGAAGGGAGGGGTGAAATGAATTGGGAGAGTGGGATTGACATATATATACTATTGATACTATGTATAAAATAGATAACTAATGAGAACCTACTATATAGCACAGGGAACTCTACTCAATGCTCTGTGGTGACCTAAATGGGAAGCAAATCCAACAAAGAGGGTACATATGTATACGTACAGCTGATTCACTTTGCTATACACTAGAAACTAACACAATACTGTAAGGCAGCTCTATTCCAATATAAATTTTAGAAAAATGTTGAGACAGCAGAAGAATATATCTCAGATGAAGGAAAAAGATAAAATCCCAGAACAACTAAGCCAAACCAAGATGGCCAATCTACGAAAAAAATAATTTGGCGTAATGGTAGTGAAGATGATCCAAGATCTTGGAAAAAGAATGGAGGCACAGATTGAGAAGATACAAGAAATGTTTAACAAAGACCTACGAGAACTAAAGAACAAACAGAGATGAACAATACAATAACTGAAATGAAAAATACACTAGAAGGAATCAATAGCACAATAACTGAGGTAGAAGAATGCATAAATGGGGGCTTCCCTGGTGGTGCAGTTGTTGAGAGTCCTCCTGCCGATGCAGGGGACACGGGTTTTTGCCCCGGTCTGGGAAGATCCCACATGCCACAGAGTGGCTAGGCCTGTGAGCCATGGCCACTGGGCCTGTGTGTCTGGAGCCTCTGCTCCACAACAGGAGAGACCACAACAGTGAGAGGCCCACATACTGCAAAAAGCAAACAAACAAACAAAAAACAATGCATAAATGACCTGGAATACAGAATGTTAGAAATCACTGCTGCAGAACAGAATGAAGAAAAAAGAATGAAATGATATGAAGACCATCTAAGAGATCTCTGGGACAACATTAAATGCACCAACATTTGCATTATAGGGATCCCTAAAGGAGAAGAGAAAGAGCAAGGACCTGACAAAATATTTGAAGAGATTATATTTGAAAGCTTCCTTAACATGGGAATGGAAAGAGTCACCCGAGTCCAGGAAGCACAGAGAGTCCCATACAGGATAAAGCCAAGGAGGAACACTTTTAGACACATAGTAATCAAACTGTCAAAAATTAAAGACAAAGAAAAAATATTAAAAGCAACAAGGGAAAAGTAACAACATACAAGGTAATCCCCATGAGGTTATCAGCTGATTTCTCAGCAGACACTCTGCAGGCCAGAAGGGAGTGGCATGATACATTTACAGTGGTGAAAGGGAAGAACCAACCAAGAATCTCATTCACATGGAGTTCTGTTATATGTTGTTGATTCATTTATATTTTTATTTTTTCTAACAAATCTTTTCTTTTTCTAATTTCATTTTATTCTTTATACTTCATTATTATTCTGTTCCTTTTGACTTGTTCCCTTTTTTTCTGTTATTCTTTCCTTTTTCTGTTGTGGTTTTGTTTTATCTAGTTTCAGTTCTTATATTTTTATTTTTCCAAATATGTTTTCTTATCTTTCTAATTTTATTTTATTTTTTATTCTTTGTTATTGTACTGCTCCTTTTTTTCTTTTTCTTTTTTTGCCACACTGTGTGGCTTGTGGGATCTTGGTTCCCAGGCCAGGGTTTGGGCCTGAGCTCCTGTGGTCAGAGCAGTGAGTCCAAACTGCTGGACTAACAGAGAACCTCAGATCCCAGGGAATATTAATTGGAGTGAGGTCCCCCAGATGTCCTCATCTTGGCACCAAGACCCGGCTCTACACAACTGCCTGCAAACTGCAGTGCTGGATGCCACAGGCCAAACAACCAGTAAGACAGGAATACGGCTCCACAAATCAAAAAAAATAAAATGAAATGACAAAAAATATATTACAGACGAAAAAGCAACGTAAAAACCTACAAGACCAAATAAATGAAGATGAAATAGGCAATGTACCTGAAAAAGAATTCAGAATAATGATAGTAAAGATGTTGCAAAACCTCTGAAAAAGAAAACAGAAAATACAAGAAATGTTGAACAAGGACCTAGAAGAACTAAACAGCAAACAAACAGTGATGAACAACACAATAACTGAAATTAGAGGGGTGGGATAGGGAGGGTGGGAGGGAGATGCAAGAGGGAGGAGATATGGAGATATATGTATATGTATAGCTGATTCACTTTATTATACAACAGAGACTAACACAACACAACACTGTAAAGCAATTATACTCCAATAAAGATGTTAAAAAAATACTCTAGAAAGTATCAATAGCAGAATATCTGATGCAGAAGAACAGATAAGTGAGCTGAAAGATAAAATGGTGGAAATAACTGCCATGGAGCAGAATAAAGAAAAAAGAATGAAAAGAATTGAAGACAGTCTCAGAGACCGCTGGGACAACATTAAATGCACCAATATTTGAATTACAGGGCCCCAGATGAAGAAAAGAAAGGGTCTGAGAAAATACTTAAAGAGGTTATTGTTGAAAATTTCCCTAACATGGGAAAGGAAATAGCCATTCAAGTCCAGGAAGGTCAGAGAGTCCCATACTCCCATCTCCTAGGATAAAACCTAGGAGAAACACAAAAAGACACATATTAATCAAACTAACAAAAATTAAATTCAAGGAAAAAATATTAACAGCAACAAGGGAAAAGCAAAAAATAACATACAAGGGAATAACCATAAGGTTATCAGCTGATTTCCCAGCAGAAAATCTATAGGACAGAAGACAGTGGCAGGATATATTTGGAGTGATGAAAGGAAAGAGCCTACAAACAAGATTACCCAGCAAGGATCTCATTCAGATTCGATGGAGAAATCAAATCTTTGCAGACAGGCAAAAGATATGAGAATTCAACACCACAAAACCAGCTTTACAACAAATGCTAAAGGAACTTCTCTAAGTGGGAAACAAAAGAAAACAAAAGACCCACAAACATAAATGCAAATCAATTAAGAAAATGGTAATAGGAACATACATATTGATAATCACATTGAATGTAAATGGATTAAATGCTCCAACCAAAAGAAACAGACTAGCTGAATAGAGTCGAAAAAAAAAACCTTTATATATGCTGTGTACAAGAAACCCACGTCAGACCTAGGGACACATACAGACTGAAAGTGAGGGAATGGAAAAACATATTCCATGCAAATGGGAATCACAAGGAAGCTGGAGTAGCAATTCTCATATCAGACAAAGTAAACTTTAAAATAAAGACTATTACAAGAGACAAAGAAGGACACTACATAATGATCAAGGGATCAATCCAAGAAGAAGATATAAAAACTGTAAATAGTTATGCACCCAACATAGGAGCACCTCAACACATAATGCAAATGCTAACAGCCATAAAAGGAGAAATCAACAGTAACAGAATAATAGTGGGAGACTTTAACACCCTACTTACACCAACAGACAGCTCATCCACACAGAAATTAAAATAGGACACAGAAGCTTTAAATGACACAATAGACCAGATAAACTTAATTGATATTTTTAAGACATTCCACCTGAAAGTGGAAAAATACACTTTCTTCTCAAGTGCACACGAAACGTTCTCTAGCATAGATCATATCTTGAATCAAAAATGAAGCCTTGGAAAATTTAAGAAAATTGAAATTTTATCAAGCATCTTTTCCGACCACAACACTATGAGATTAGAAATCAGTTACAGGAAAAAAAAACTGTAAAAAACACAAATACATGGAGGCTAACCAGTGTGCTGCTAAATAACCAAGAGATCACTGAAGAAATCAAAGAAGAAATTTAAAAATACCTAGAAAAAAATGACAATGAAAACAAGACAATCCAAAACCTATGGGATACAGCAAAAGCAGTTCTAAGAGGGAAGTTTATACCAATTAAAGCTCCCTCAAGAAACAAGAAAAATCTCAAATAAACAATCTAATCTTACACCTAGAGCAACTAGAAAAAGAAGA
Source organism: Monodon monoceros (assembly GCF_005190385.1). Classification (NCBI taxonomy): domain Eukaryota; kingdom Metazoa; phylum Chordata; class Mammalia; order Artiodactyla; family Monodontidae; genus Monodon; species Monodon monoceros. The sequence continues at coordinate 34,009,014 of NW_021703777.1, read as the reverse complement.
ACAAAGAAAACCCAAAGTTAGTAGAAGGAAAGAAATCATAAAGATCAGATCAGAAACAAATGAAAAAGAAATGAAGGAAACAATAGCAAAGATCAATAAAACTAAAAGTTGGCTCTTTGAGAAGATAAAAAAATTGATAAACCATTAGCCAGACTCATCAAGATAAAAAGGGAGAGGACTCAAATCAATAAAATTAGAAATGAAAAAGGAGAAGTTACAACTGACACTGCAGAAATACAGAGGGTCATGAGACAGTACTACAAGCAACTATATGCCAATAAAATGGACAGCCTGGAAGAAATGGACAAATTCTTGGAAAGGTATAACTTTCCAAGATTGAACCAGGAGGAATTAGAAAATTTAAAAAGGCCAATCACAGGTAATGGAATTGAAACTGTAATTAAAAATCTTCCAACAAAAAAAAGCCTAGGACCAGATGGCTTCACAGGTGAATTCTATCAAGCATTTAGAGAGGAGTTAACACCTGTCCTTTGCAAACTCTTCCAAAAATTTCAGAGGGATGACACTACCAAACTCGTTCTATGAAGCCACCATCACCCTGATACCAAAAACAAACAAAGGTTTCACACACAAAAAAGAAAATTACGCACCAATATCACTGATGAACATATACCCCAAAATCCTCAACAAAATACTAGCAAACAATCCAACAGCATATTAAAAAGATCACACACTGTATTCAAGTGGGATTAATCCCAGGGATGCAAGGATTCTTCAATATAAGCAAAACAATCAATGTGATACACCATATTAGCAAACTGAAGAATAACAACCATATGATCATCTCAAAAGATGCAGAAAAAGCTTTTGACAAAATTCAACACAAAACTCCAATGAAAACTTTCCAGAAAGCGGGCATAGATGAAACCTATCTCAACATAATAAAAGACGTATATGACACACCCACAGACACATCATTCTCAATTGTGAAAAACTGAAAGCATTTCCTCTAAGATCAGGTAAAGACAAGAATGACCACTCTCACCACTTTCAACATAGTATTGGAAGTCCTAGGCCTGGCCATCAGAGAAGAAAAACAAATGAAAGGAATGCAAATTGGAAAAGAAGTTAAACTGTCATTGTTTGCAGATGACATGGTACTCTACATACAGAATCCTAAAAATGTCGCCAGAAGACTATTAGAATTTGGTAAGGTTGCAGGATAAAATATTAATGCACAGAAATCTCTTGCTTTCCTATACACTAACAACAATGGCAACAAAAAGCATAAAAAATCTAGGAATAAACCTACCTACAGAGGCAAAAGACCTGTACTCAGAAAACTATAAAACACTGATGAAAGAAATCAAAGATAACATAAACAGATGGAGAGATATACCATGCTCCTGGATTGGAAGAATCAATGTTGTCAAAATGACTGTATACTATAGTACAGCTTCAATGCAATCCCTATCAAATTACCAATGTCATTTTTGACAGAAGTAGAACAAGAAATTTTACAATTTGTATGGAAACACAAAAGACCCTGAACAGCTAAAGCATTTGTGAGAAAGGACAACAGAGCTGGAGGAATCAGCCTCCCTGGTTTCAGACTATACTACAAAGCTTCAGTAATCAAGATAGTATGGTACTGGAATAAAAACAGAAATATAGATCAATGGAACAAGATAGAAAGCCCAGAGGTAGACCCATGCACCTATAGTCAACTTATCTTTGACAAATGAGGCAAGAATATACAATGGAGAAAAGACAGTCTCTTCAATAAGTGGTGCTGGGAAAACTGGACAGCTACATGTAAAAGAATGAAATTAGAACACTCCCTAACACCATCCACAAAAATAAACTCAAAATGGATTAAAGACCTAAATGTAAGGCCAGGCACTGTAAAACTCTTAGATGAAAACCTAGGTAGAACACTCTATGACATAAATCACAGCAAGATCCTTTTTGACCCACCTCCTAGAGTAATGGGAATAAAAACAAAAATAAACAAATGAGACCTAATGAAACTTAAAAGCTTTTGCACAGCAAAGGAAACAATAAACAAGGCAAAAAGACAACCCTCAGAATGGAAGAAAATATGCAAACGAAGCAACTGACAAAGGATTAATCTACAAAATATACAAGCAGCTCATGCAGTTCAATAGAAAAAGAACAATCAACACAATCCAAAAACAGGCAGGAGACCTAAATTTCTCCAAAGAAGATATACATTTGTTCAACAAACACATGAAAAGATGATCAGCATCTCTAATCATTAGAGAAATGTAAATCAAAACCACAATGAGATATCACCTCACACAGTTCAGAATGACCATCATCAAAAAATCTAGACACAATAAATGCTCGAGAGGTTGTGGAGGAAAGGGAACCCTCCTGCACTGTTGGTGGGAACGTAAATTGATACAGCCACTATGGATGTTCTTTAAAAAACTAAAAATAGAACTACCATATGACCCAGCAATCCCACTACTGGACATATACCTTGAGAAAACCATAATTCAAAAAGATACATGTACCACAATGTTCATTGCAGCACTAATGGAAGCAACCTAAATGTCTTAGATGTCTTTATCAATTTATCAGTGGATAAAGAAGATGTGGCACACATATACAATGGAATATTACTCAGCAATAAAAAGGAATGAAACAGAGTTATTTGTAGTGAGGTGGATGGACCTAGAGTCTGTCATACAGAGTGAAATAAGTCAGAAAGAGAAAAACAAATACCGTATGCTAACACATATATATATGGAATCTAAACGCATATATATGGAATCTAAAAAAGTGGTAGTGATGAACTTAGTGGCAGGGCAGGAATAAAGATGCAGGTGTAGAGAACAGATTTGAGGGCACGGTGGGGGGAAGGGGAAGCTAGGACAAAGTGAAAGAGTTGCATGGACATACATACACTACCAAATGTAAATGGATGGCTAGTGGGAATTTGCTGCATAGCTCAGGGAGATCAACTCAATGCTTTGTGATGACCTAGAGGGATGGAATAGGGAGGGTGGGAGGGAGGCTCAAGAGGGAGGGGACGGGGATATATGTATACATATAGCTTATTCACTTTGTTGTACAGCAGAAACTAACCAACACTGTAAAACAATTATACTTCAATAAAGATGTGAAAAAAAGAGAAGGGAACCTTCCTACACCGTCGGTGGGAATGTAAATTGATATTGTCACTATGGAGAACAGTATGGAAGTTCCTTAAAAAACTAGAAATAGAGCTACCATATGATCCAGCAATCCTACTCTTGGACATACATCCAGAGAAAACATGGTTTGAAGGGGTACATGCACCCCAATATTCATTGCAGCACTGTTTACAATAGTCAAGACACAGAAGCAAACTAAATGTCCATCGACAGATGAATGGATGAAGAAGATGTGGTACATATATACAATGTAATATTACTCAGCCATTAAGAAAGAATGAAATGATTCCATTTGCAGTGACATGGATGGAGCTAGAGATTTTCATACTAAGTGAAGTAAGTCAGACAGAGAAATACAAATATCATATGATATCAGTTATATGTGGAATCTTAAAAAAATGATAAAAATGAACTCATTTACAAAACAGAAACAGGTTCACAGAGTTAGAGAGTGAATTTATGGTTACCAGTGGGAAAGGATGGGGGAGGGACAGATTGGGAATTTTGGATAGACATGTATACACTACTATATTTAAAATAGATAACCAACAAAGACCTACTGTATAGCACAGGGAACTGTGCTCAAGATTCTGTAATAACCAAATGGGAAAAGAATTTGAAAAAGAATAGATACATGTATATGTATAACTGAATCACTTTGCTGTATACCTGAAACTAACACAACATTGTTAATCAACTATGGTCCAATATAAAATAAAAATTAAAAAAATGAAGAATAATACACAGAGTACTAAATCAAAAAATAAAACAAACCTAAAACCCCCACTGAAACAATATTTGCAATGTTCTCCCTACAGAGCATTTTTCTAGTTGATAGAAATGTGTAGAAATCAGTATTGTAAAGGAAATGCTGAACAGATTTTTGACTATTCCAACTAACAATTAATGTTTTTATACTCTTTTTCTTGTGTGATTATTTGTCCTGAGAGAAAAGTAATTTAGCACAAAGATGCATTTTAAATACACAGTAACAACATTAAAAATCTTGATTCAAGCTAGGTCTGTAGAATACTCTGTAAAATAATCCTATTTTTACTGAAGCAAGCAGCATATCATAGCAATGTCACACAACTGTATAAAATTGGATATCAGAATGTGCATCCATTTTATTAGTTTAATGGGTTTCACATAAATTTGGGGGAAAATTTGTTTTAAGTTGTTACATTACCAAATAGGAAAAGTTTTGTTCAACTATATTGCCATGAAACACCTTTACTTAGATGGAGAGAAAATACGTTTTATTCTAGGAATATAATCAGTTCTGCTATTATGCTCATTTTAAAAATATGACTTTGTTCCAATGTGATTAATGTATCAGGAAACAAATTGACCATACACTAATTTCATGTTTGCTTATGCACGTTATTTTCCAAAAGAAACATGAAATGAATACAGAAAATTGTACCTAGTTGAATAGAGTAGAAGCACACACACACACACACACACAGAGGCATGTTCTAGTAGAGAAAGCTGAGAAAGGGGTATCAGGCAGACACAAATATTAATTACTATAGTCACTAAAGCATGAGTCCTGTCCCAGCATCAGAGCCAACTCTCACCTTTTCATTCGAGTCTCTTTGAATTCTTGTGACTCTCCTGGAAGGGATGAGAAGGATAGGTTCTCTTCCCCTAAACTTATGCCAACCCAACTTGGTCTGTGCTGGGCTTGTCTACTCACACACTTGGCTTCTTCAACCTTTGTTAAAGACGCTAGTGGAATTCGAGAAATTCCTTTGCTTCTGGACCATCTTGATCCTGTAACTGGAGGTGGGGATGTTTTTCTTCACAAACTCCACTGTAAAAACTTGAACTCATTCACCTCTATAGTTTCCTATTATATTCATAATGTAATATCCTAATCAATAATTGTGTCTCTACTATTAAACCATAAACACCTCAAATTGCAAATTTCCAAACAAGTAAACACATTATACATTAAAGAAAATGAGACTGTCACATTGCCTTTTAGAACCTGCCTTAATAGAAGGCAGATCATCAAGTTCTACCCCTGAGAATTCGGAAGTTAAAAAAAAAATCAAAATCTCTATTTTTTCATAATATTTTAAACCAGTGGTTCAAATTATACTGTGAAATGTAACAACTTTAGGGAGAGAGAGTTCACATATTATATAAAACTATCACATGGAAAGACTTTATAATCAGAATATTTCATGAGTATGACACTAGAAAGTGGTAAATTAAATGATCTAATGTTTAATATAATCAAAAATGGTGGGCAGATAAATTCATCTCCTTAGAGGGTTCTTCTGAGACCAGACAAATAATGTCTTTTGATCAGAGTATCATATTGTGAAGTTCTTATGTGGTAAGGAAACTGACAGTTTCACAGAAAATAAGTGGCTTTCCCAAGATGACCCAAATAGTACTCAAGTCTTCGAACCTTAGTAGACCCTGCTGTCTTATGATGTGGAGACTCCAGACCTTGTTTCACAGGGAAAGACTCACAAGAAACAATGTTACAGCATTGGTAACCCTAAAAGGTCACTATGTAGATGTTATGAGTTGAATTGGTAACCCTGAAAGAGCATCACTGTGTAGGTGTTATGGATTGAATTGTGTTCCTCCAAAAAGGTAGGTTAAATTCCTATCTTCAGGGACCTGTAAATGTGACCTTATTTGGAAATAGGGTCTTTGTAGATGTAATAAAGTTAAGATGAAGTCATTAGGTTAGGCCCTAATCTAATATGACTAAGTCTTTATGAGAAGAGAAAGCAGAGACATACAGGGAATAGTCAGCCATGTGATAATGGAGGCAGAGATTGAAGTGCTATATCTACAAGCAAAGGAACACCAAAGATTTCCAGCAAACACAAGAAGCAAGGAAGACACCATGAAGGAGCCCTGGGCAGGTTTTAGAGAGAATATGGTCCTGTCAACACCTTCATTTCAGACTTTTAGCTACCAGAACTCTGAGACAATAAATTTCTGTTGTTTTAAGCCTGCCAAGTTGTGATAGTTTGCTATGGCAGCCCTAGCAAACTAAAATAGCAGGTATTTTAGTGTTAGAGCAGACATTGGAAACTGGCACAAGAGGGCTATGGCAGACATTGTTGGTTACCTAGTCAAAGTTCATCCCTGTCCCATCACTTTTCTTCCCTGTTTAGACAATCATAAACTTGCTCAGATATTAAATATTCATTTAGCCAATGTGTACCTAATAATTCATGGTGATTCCATCTCCTTTACCAGTGTTTTTTTTGTCACATGGACACATTGGTTACTATCCAATGAGTTGTCTGCTATTGCATAAATCTACTGTGTGGCTTCTGGGGAAGTTTTACTCTGTCTTAATAAGCAACACAAGAAAGTATTTGGGGGGGGAACCTTCAATATGGTGGAGGAGTAAGACGTGGAAATCATCTTCCTCTCCACGAATGCATCAGAAATACACCTACATGTGGAAAACTCCTACAGAACACCTACTGAACACTGGCAGAAGACCTCAGGCTTCCCAAAAGCTCTGTGGCTGACAGGGACTTGGTGCTCTGGTCAGGTGTCAGGACTGTACCTCTGAGGTGGGAGAGCTGAGTTCAGGACCTTGATCCACCAGAGACCTCCAGGATGCACATAATACCAAACAGCAAAAGCTCTCCCAGAGATCTCCATCTCAATGTTAATATCCACCTCCACTCAATGACCAGCAAGCTACAGTGCTTAACAGCCTATGCCAAACAACTAGTAAGACAGGAACACAACCCCACCCATTCGCAGAGAGGACACCTAAAATCATAATAAGGTCACAGACACCTGAAAACACACCACTGGATGTGGTCCTGCCCACCAGAAAGACAAAATCCAGCCTCACCCACCAGAAAAAAGGCACCAGTTCCCTCCACCAGGAAGCCCACTGAACCAACCTTAGCCACAGGAAGCAGACACAAAAAACAAGAACTACAAATGTGCAGCCTGTGAAAAGGAGACCCCAAACATAGTAAGTAAAGCAAACTGAGAAGACAGAGAAACACAGAGAAGATGAGGGAGCAAGGTAAAAACACACCAGACCTAACAAATGAAGAAGAAATAGGCACTCTACCTGAAAAAGAATTCAGAGTAATATAGTAAAGATGATCAAAAATCTTGGAAATAGAAGGGAGAAAATACAAGAAACGTTTAACAAGGACCTAGAAGAACTAAAGAGCAAACAAACAATGATGAACAACACAATAAATGAAATAAAAATTCTCTAGAAGGAATGAACAGCAGAATAACTGAGGCAGAAGAACGGATAAGTCACCTGGAAGATAAAATAGTGGAAATAACTACTGCAGAGCAGAATAAAGGAAAAAGAATGAAAAGAATTGAGGACAGTCTGAGAGACCTCTGGGACAACATTAAATGCACCAACATTAGAATTATAGGGGTCCTGAAAGAAGAAGAGAAAAAGAAAGGGACTGAGAAAATATTTGAAGAGATAACATTGAAAACTTCCCTAACATGGGAAAGAAAATAGTTAATCAAGTCCAGGAAGCACAGAGGGTCCCATACAGGATAAATTGAAGGAGAAAAACCTCAAGACACATATTAATCAAACTATCAAAAATTAAATACAAAGAAAAAATATTAAAAGCAGCAAGGGAAAAGGAACAAATAGCATACTAGGGAATCCCCATAAGGTTAACAGCTGATCTTTCAGCAAAAACTCTGCAAGCCAGAAGGCAGTGGCAGGACATATTTAAAGTGATGAAAGGGAAAACCCTACAACCAAGATTACTCTACTCAGCAAGGATCTCATTAAGATTTGATGGAGAAATTAAAACATTTACAGACAAGCAAAAGCTAAGGGAATTCAGCACCAGCAAACCAGCTTTACAACAAATACTAAAGGAACTTCTCTAGACAGGAAGCACAATAGAAGGAAAGACATACAACAACAAACCCAAAACAATTAAGAAAATGCTAATAGGAACATACATGTTGATAATTACCTTGAATGTAAATGGATTACATGCTCCAACTAAAATACATAGACTGGCTGAATGGATATTAAAACAAGACCCATATAGACTCACTTCAGACCTAGGGAAACATACAGACTGAAAGTGAGGATATGGAAAAAGATATTCCATGCAAATGGAAATCAGAAGAAAGCTGGAATAGCAATTCTCATATCAGACAAAATAGACTTTAAAATAAAGAAGACAAGACACAAAGAAGGACACTCTATAATGATCAAGAGATCAATCCAAGAAGAAGATATAACACTTGTAAATATTTATTCATCCAACATAGGAGCACCTCAATACATAAGGCAAATGCTAACAGCCATAAAAGGGGAAATCAACAGTAACAAAATCATGGTAGGGGAGTTTAAAACCCCACTTTCACAATGGACAGATCATCCAAAATAAAAATAAATAAGGAAACACAAGCTTTAAATGGTACATTAAACAAGATGGACTTAATTGATATTTATAGGACATTCCATCCAAAAAGAACAGAATACACTTTCTTATCAAGTCCTCACGGAAGAGTCTCCAGGATAGAGAACATCTTGGGTCACAAGCCAAGCCTTGGCAAATTTAAGAAAATTGAAATCGTATCAAGTATCTTTTCCTATCACAATGCTATGAGACTGGATATCAATTACAGGAAAAAATTTGTAGAAAATACAAACACATGCAGGCTAAACAACACACTACTAAATAGCCAAGAAATCACTGAAGAAATCAAAGGGGAAACAAAAAAATACCTAGAAAAAAATGACAATGAAAACATGATGACCCAAAATGTATGGGATGCAACAAAATCAGTTCTAAGAGGGAAGTTAATAGCAATACAATCCTACCTCAAGAAACAAGAAAAATCTCAAATAAACAATCTAAGCTTACACCAAAAGCAATTAGAGAAAGAAGAACAAAAAATACCCCAAAGTTAGCAGAAGGAAAGAAATCATAACGCTCAGATCAGAAATAAATGAAAAAGAAATGAAGGAAATGATAGCAAAGATCAATAAAACTAAAATCTGGTTCTTTGAGAAAATAAACAAATTGATTAATCATTAGCCAGACTCAACAGGAAACAAAGGGAGAAGATTCAAAACAATAGAAATAGAAATGAAAATGCAGAAGTAACAACTGACACTGAAGAAATGCAGAGGATCATGAGAGATTACTACAAGCAACTATATGCCAATAAAATGCACAGCATGGAAGAAATGGACAAATTCTTTGAATAACCCAACCTTCTGTGACCGAACTGGGAAGAAATAGAATATATAAACAGACCAAACACAAGCACGGAAATTGAGACTGTGATTAAAAATCTTCCAACAAACAAAAGCCCAGGACCAGATGGCTTCACAGGGAATTCTATCAAACACTTAGAGAAGAGCTAACACCTATCCTTCTCAAACTCTTCCAAAATATAGCAGAGGGAGGAACACTCCCAAACTCATTCTACAAAGCCATCATCACCTTGATACCAAAACCAGACAATGATGTCACAAAGAAAGAAAACTACAGGCCAATAACACTGATGAACATAGATGCGAAAATCCTCAACAAAATACTAGCGAAAAGAATCCAACAACACATTAAAAGGATCATACACCAGGATCAAGTGGGGTTTATCCCAGGAATTCAGGGATTCTTCAATATATGCAAATGAATCCATGTGAAAAACCATATTAACAAATTGAAGGAGAAAAACCATATGATCATCTCAGTAGATGCAGAAAAAGCTTTCAACAATATTCAACACCAATTTCTGATGAAAACTTTCCAGAAAGCAGGCATAAAGGAACTTACTTCAACATAATAAAGGCCATATATAACAAATCAACAGCCAACATTGCTCTCAATGGTGAAAAACTGAAAAGATTTCCTCTAAGATCAGGAACAAGACAAGGTTTTCCACTCTCACCACTATTATTCAACATAGTTTTGGAAGTTTTAGCCACAAGAATCAGAAAAGAAGTAAAAGGAATCCAAATCAGAAAAGAAGAAGAAAAGCTGTCACTGTTTGCAGATGACATGATACTATACATAGAGAATCCTAAAGATGCTACCAGAAAACTACTAGAGCTAATCAATGAATTTGGTAAAGTAGCAGGATACAAAATTAATGCACAGAAATCTCTTGCATTCCTATACACTAAAGATGAAAAGTCTGAAAGAGAATTTAAGGAAACACTCCCATTTACCACTGCAACACAAAGAATAAAATACCTAGGATTAAACCTACCTAAAGAGACAAAAGACCTGTATGCAGAAAACTCTAAGACATTGATGAAAGAAATTAAAGATGATACAAACAGAAGGAAAGATATACCATGTTCTTGGATTGGAAGAATCAACATGTGAAAATGAGTATACTACCCAAAGCAATCCACAGATTCAATATAATCCATCTCACACTACCAATGGCATTTTTCACAGAACTAGAACAAAAAATTTCATAATTTGTATGGAAACACAAAAGACCCTGAATGGCCCAAGCAATCTTGAGAAAGAAAAACGGAGCTGGAGGAATTAGGCTCCTGAACTTCAAACTATACTACAAAGCTACAGTAATCAAGACAGTATGGTACTGGCACAAAAACAGAAATATAGATCAATGGATCAGCATAGAAAGCCCAGAGATAAACCCACGCACATATGGTCCCCTTATCTTTTTTTTTTTTTTTTTTGTGGTATGCGGGCCTCTCACTGTTGTGGCCTCTCCCGTTGCGGAGCGACAGGCTCTGGATGCACAGGCTTAGCGGCCATGGCTCACAGGCACAGCTGCTCCACGGCACGTGGGATCCTCCCGGACCAGGGCACAAACCCGTGTCCCCTGCATCGGCAGACGGGCTCTCAACCACTGCGCCACCAGGGAAGCCCCACCTTATCTTTGATAAAGGAGGCAAGAATATACAATGGAGAAAAGACAGCCTCTTCAATAAGTGGTTCTAGGAAAACTGGAGAGCTACCTGTAAAAGAATGAAATTAGAACACTCCCTAACACCATACACAAAATTAAACTCAAAATGGATTAAAGTCCTAAATGTAAGACCAGACACTTTAAAACTCTTGGAGGAAAACATCAGCAGAAAACTCTATGACATAAATCACAGGAAGATCCTTTTTGACCTACCTCCTAGAGAAATGGAAATTAAAACAAAAATAAACAAATCAGACCTAATGAAACTTAAAAGCTTTTACATAGCAAAAAAAAAAACATAAATAAGATGAAAAGACAACCCTCAGAATGGGAGAAAATATTTGCAAATGAAGCAATTGACAAAGGATTAGTCTCCAAATTTTACAAGCAGCTCATGCAGCTCAGTATCAAAAAACAAAACAAAACAAAACAACCCAATCAAAAAATGGGCAGAAGACGTAAATAGACATTTCCCCAAAGAAGGTATACAGATTGCCAACAATCACATGTAAAGATGCTTAACATCACTAATCATTACAGAAATGCAAATCAAAACTGCAATGAGGTATCACCTCACACCAGTCAGAATGGTCATCATCAAAAAATCTACAAAAAAAAAATGCTGGATAGGGTGTGGAGAAATGGGAACTCTCTTGCACTGTTGGTAGGAATGTAAACTGTTACAGCTACTATGGTGAACAGTATGGAGGTTCCTTAAAAATCTAAAATTAGAACTACCATATAACCCAGCAATCCCACTACTGGGCATATACCCTGAGAAAACCATAATTCAAAAAGAGTCATGTACCACAATGTTCTTTGCAGCTCTATTTACAATAGCTAGGACATTGAAGCAACCTAAGTGTCCATCGACAGATGAATAGATAAAGAAGATGTGGCACATATATATAATGGAATATTACTCAGCCACAAAAAGAAATGAAATTGAGTTATTTGTAGTGACGTGGATAGACCTAGAGTCTGTCATACAGAGTGAGGTAAGTCAGAAAGAGAAAAACAAATACTGTATGCTGACACATATACATGGAATCTAAAAAAAAAAAAAGCTTCTGAACAACCTAGGGCAGAACAGGAATAATGATGCAGACGTAGAGAATGGACTTGAGGACATGGGGAGGGGGAAGGGTAAGCTGGGACGACGTGAGAGAGTGGCATGGACATATATACAGTACCAAATGTAAAATAGCTAGTGGGGAGCAGCCGCTTAGCAGAGGGAGATCAGCTTGGTGCTTTGTGACCACCTAGAGGGGTGGGATAGGGAGAGAGATGCAAAAGGGAGGAGATATGGGGATATATGTATATGTATAGTTGATTCAGTTTGTTATAAAGCAGAAACTAACACACCATTGTAAAGCAGTTATACGCCAATAAAGATGTTTTTTAAAAAAGAAGATATTTACACTCTTTTTCTGCCTTTAGACATTTTAATGTGAGAACAGTATCTGTTATCTATACAGCTGCTTCATCTAGCTTATGTGGTTGTTTGTGTTTTTCAGCCAGATTACAACTGTGAAGGGACAGCCAAAAAGAATCACAGAGAATTTGATGCCTGACAGCATTAGCCACTGAATCCACCAAACCTGTAAATGCCTTATTGTGGCTTTTTTTTTATATATACAACATAGAACATATCTTTATTTTTTGTTTGGTTTTCTTACTTGTTCCATAAAGTATGCTAATTGATACCCATGTGAAGACAACAGGAAATCCTAGATTTCCACATCCTCATTCTACTGTCCACAGGCACAGTACCTGGGAGTTGTCTCTCAGTCAAACTCTGAAGTCCCAGAAACTGGCTGTGTACTCTACTAGAGGATGCCAATTGGACTGTATAAATCCAAAGACTGTTTCTGCATTTTGGGTTATTCATTTTTTGGAAAATGTATTTGGCAAGGGTTTTACGTTATTTAGTAAAAGGAGCAGCATAGGAAATACAAATAATACATTTTGGTTTATAACAAATGGGAACATGAAAGTACTTAAGTCTTTTCAACTATTTCTGTTCCTACAACTGCCTTTGTAACCTATAATGATTTCTAACAATCATATTCTCTCTATTCTTCTGTCGACTGAAAATAAAATGCACAACCTAAAAGTTGAGAATTATGTTTGATTTGGCAGAATTTCTGAGAACTTCAGCCTGGGAGATAGGACTCTGAGATAGCTTTAAGGTACTTCTCCAAAGAGGTAAGGCAGGGGCCAGGATATATAGCAGTTTTTGCAACAAAGACCAGGTAGTCAGAACTTCAAAAGATTACTGTTAATTAAAGAAAACCAGATATCTCAAGTTAATGAATTGAGTGCTTTTCCATGGGAAAATGGAATAATCTTCCCATATGATTCTTCCCTCCCTCTCAATGATTCCCAAAAATCATTGAAATCATTCCTTTGATATGCAGCTCAACTCTCTGGGGCCAGTATCCTGTTCTTTCCCTTCGTGAGTCCCCTCAGGGTGCACTATTGGGGATGGCTGCAGTGGCTGAGGGTTTGGCATGCAGCCTGTTGGTCTCCATCTTGAGTTCCCTCAGGCTCAGTTTAGGGGGTGTGTAGTGGCTGATAGCTTGATGGCTGCAGCATCCTTTGTTTGCTGATAATGGCTGGCAACACTTTTCATTCACACTTCAAATCCTTTTCTGATTCCCCACATGGTTCAAAACTAAAAATTTTAAGAATAACAGGTTTGGGAAAGATTAAAAATTCAGTTGACCCCACTACCCATCTGATATTTGAATTTGCCTTATAATATACTCACTGCAAAACCTCAATGTTTTTTATTAGCCTCCTAGTGATAGGGAACTCACTTCAATTTGGGGAAGCCTACTCTGTTTTCAGAGCATTTTGATGTATAAAAAGTTCTCTTTTCCTAGTAAATATACTTCTCCTTGTATATCTCATAAGTGGCCTTCATTCTATCCGCTGGCACCACAGAGAAGAATAATTCCTTCTCCATGTAAGAGACCTTATTGTTTGAGACAGCCACCTAAGGTCAGCCTCTTTCTTCCCAGTCCCCCAGTTCTCACCTACAGATAAAAATACTCCATTCCTTCCAATTGTTCTCCATATAGAGGGTAGCTATGTAAAACCTGCAATTGCTAGAACAACAGGTGTTAATGGAACTCCCCTGAGCTAATCAGATTTACGGTGTATGGTTGTATTGTTACTGACCAGGATCCTTGGTCCTTTAATCAATAGAAATTGATAGGAGGCCAGATGAGGAATTCAGGCAAGGCTTTATTGGGACTCCTGATGCAGCAAGAGGGAATGAAAACAAGTAACAGGTTCCCTTATTTCCTCACTGAGGAAGGTGGGCTGGTTCTTTAAATGGGGTGAGGGTGGAGATGGATTGGTGGGTCAAGCTTAAGTGGGCATAGCTTAGGTGGTCTGCCCACCCCGTTAGTGGTGCTGTGTGCAGGGATTACACGCAGTGGCCTGCTTTTGCTCCTGGCACTCAGAAGTGGCAGTTGATTTTCGGTCTTTTTGTATTTTATTATTCATCATTGCCCCAGCTGCACATGCGTGCAGTTATTTTTAGTCCCTTACAGTTTCTTTCTATTCTGTTGCTCCGGGGGACATTTATCCAGGTGCAAGCACTGAAGCAAAGGGTCCCAGGTCCAAGGTCCCAGCTTGTCTCAATATTATTCATAGAATACTGGACCCAGTTAATTTTTTTTGAATTCTTGTTACATTTCTCTGAACTCAAACCAGTTTGGAGCAAATTACATTACAAATAACTACCATCTCTCTTTCTCTCTCTCTCTCTCTCTCTCTCTCACACACACACACACACACACACACCCTCCAAGATTATTTTATCAGTGCAGTTGATAAGGGTCATCCCCTTTCTTTAGTCATTATAATTTATTAATGAATTGCAAGGTCTATTGAAACCTTTAGCAACTTACATTTTCTGCAACTAAGCCCATGTCATCTACTGACTATTTATATTGTACACACATTATTCCCATAACATATTATATTGATGGTTTGGGTCCATAGTTCCAAAAATTTATTACTTTTTGATCCCAGGTCAACCACCAAAACATTTACTATCTCACCCAGCTTCATTCTTTTCTTAAATTTGATATGCATCTACAGGGTGAGTGTGAGCCTCTGTTGTTTTTGTCACTCAATTTAACTTGCAACTTTCCTCCAAATAGACAAAGTTAATCTTTGTAAATTTAAGATCCATATTTGACATTTACCTAGAATTGCTTTTAACAATCCAGGAAAGTTTGAATGATGTCAGTGAGATGTAAAGGCAGATGGTGGTGGGTGGGAGCATCTGCTCAGGTTATCATCTGACCATGTTGCAATCTGCTGAGCCATCCTCATGCCCATGTGGACTTTGTCTTATTACACGCAGGTCCTGCCATGTTATTCTCTGTTCCCTTCCAAAAGTCCCCTTCCAATCCAGCTCTCTCTGTGACACACTGGACTCTCTGGGCACACAGCTCATGCTGCTCTCTCTTGCAAACATGGAGCTCAAGGACTCTGTGGGGTGATTTCCTGACCATCTGCTTAAATGCTTTAGGTAGCCATAGCTACTCTACTGACATCCACTTAATCCAGGAGAGGGCACACAGTTCCCCACTGCCACATCCTCCTCCACTCATCCTGGTGGGGTATGAACTCAGGGCACAGGCACTATTTATCAAGAAACTGTTACCGGGTTGGCATGAATTGTGTCAAATAGTTTCAGCCGAGGAGGTCAACGGAAGACACAGACCAGCAAAGAATTGCAGACTACCACTTCAGGCTTAAGAGCAAAGCAAAGTTTATTAAAGCATAGTTACACTCTCAAAGGGAGAGTGGGCTGTTTCTCTGATATGAAACCAGTACTCCTGTACAGGCTTAAGGGTGTTTGTAAGGACTGTTCTGTGAGGAGGTGGGGCGTGATCATGTGAGTGGCAGGGGATCATTATTTGATTGACAGTCCCGAGCTATGTAACAAGTTCATTATTGTGCATGCCCTTACCCTTGATTCACTAAGAAAAGGCCACTGGGGGCAGGAGGGCTAAACCACATGAAGATTTTATTATAGTGATGGTATAATGGGTTTGGGTTTACTATAGGTTATATGCCTGTCTAGCCTGGGCACCTGCAGCCCAGGGAAGCTCCCTCATGTTACCATGCTCCCTCTTTATCAGGACAAGTTGCCCACCACCCTTTGCTGCCCATAGTTTTGCTTATTCTGTATGGGGTCAGGGAGAGTCCTAAGATGGTTGGGGTGTAACTTGATTACTCCCCTATTGTCCTTTCACCTCCTTGTTGCTAATGTCAGGGGAGGGTATCCAGATGGTTGGGGTGTGACTTGATTATTCCCCTCTTGTCTTTCTGTCACTGTCATCTCCTCTGCTAATGTCTAACTACCTAACATTCCCCCCTCAAGAGTATGGGACCCAATTCTTTGGGACACCACTCTAGCTGCTTCTTGCTGGTAAGGGGCAGAGTTTTGACTGGGTCCCTCCTCTTGCTATCTTTCAGCTAGGAGGTGGACTGGCGTGATGACCATCAAGGGGTCCCACGTAGATCTCAGTCTCAGCGTCAGGCTGAACAGGCTGGTAACCACCTCACAGAACCATTTGAAATCAAACAGCCTGTAT
Source organism: Monodon monoceros (assembly GCF_005190385.1). Classification (NCBI taxonomy): domain Eukaryota; kingdom Metazoa; phylum Chordata; class Mammalia; order Artiodactyla; family Monodontidae; genus Monodon; species Monodon monoceros. Next base: position 33,992,345 of record NW_021703777.1, on the reverse strand, counting down.
GCATTCTGAAATGAGTTAAACAAGGTTTATGATACAAGGGCCTAACAACAACAAAAAAGGCTGTCAGGACTAATGGTCCAAACAAAGACCCCGGCCATGTCCATATCTGGGTCACCATAGAGGAGAGGAGGGTAGGAAGCCAGTTAGGGTCCTGTCTTGTTCTCTGTTTCAGATCTTATATTAGTTTGATGTTTTTCTTTAAAACCAGAAGGTTTTCTTCAACCTGGCCAGAGGTATTAACATAGAAGCAGCAAGTTTCATTTAGCAGGGCACAGGCACCCCTGGCCTTAGCTGTTATAACACTGAGGGCCCTCCTATTTTGTAAAACCACCTTGGCCAGAGAATCTAGGGCTGACTGTTGCTCTTCAATGGCTGCTACTATAGACTTTCAGGATTTCTGGACCGTGATGGTAAGATTGAAAATGTTCCTCTCTAAGCTGGGTATACCTACAAACCAAAATAATTCCTCTAAAGAAATGGTGGATTGCTTTGAGCTGATCAAGAATTGGGTTATCATGAGCATGTCCCCCCCCAGCCCCGCCAACCAGTGGTTCTTTTTTGTCTCTTCTAGACAGTTCTCAAGGCTTCTTTGAAGAATGACCTAAGGTTGGGAATGCCTCCTGAGGAAGCTAAGTCCTTTGTAGTCATAATGGTTTTCTCTGGGACAGCAGCAATGATCATGTAGGTGCCCCTCCAAAGTGTACGAAGATCTAGATATACCCTGGTACCACATAGAAATGAAAATCTGGTGCCCCTCAAGGATACCCCCATTGGAGGTATCCCCACTGGGTGTTTTCCTCCAGAAGAAGGCTGGGGTCCCATGGCCAAAGATTATATTTGGAAGGCCAAACTCTGAAGAAGTAATCATCTATACACAGAGGGGAGAATCCGAGTTCTAACTGATTATGAGTATGACAGGGGGGTTGATATAACAAATTTCTGAATATTAACTAGATTATATTATATTTTTGAGGAGGATCTTGCAGGGAGGTTAGGTTAGGTAGGTGTCCAGTGGTCATGCCAGTCCCTACATATTCAGTTCCCAGGGCTGAGCTCTTTATGGGGATATGGTCCTCATTAATATATTTCTTAGTTGCATTCTTCCTTGAGTTTCCTCAAAGAAAGTGTAATTACCTTCGTGTACATCATATTCACCCTCTTCTGACCAGGGATCCCACCCCAGGCTAGTCTGATTAAAGTTGAGGGTATAGTTACAAAAGGAGTCATTTAACCAGCCCAAGGTGGGTGCCCATCCATCCACGTTCTTGAAATAAAGCTGTGCCTTTCCTAGAAGCTCGGAGGCTGTACCTACGCAGACTAGGCCTGAGGCAAAAGAGTCAGGGTCCACTTGCCTTTGGCCCCCATATAAAAGGTAATTCATCACATAATATTGACCCAATAATTTATACAACTGTTCAATGGAGGTAGGGAAGGCCAATAAGTAGAGTTCCTCTAGGTTTTGTGTTCCCTTGGGGCATATCCAACAGTCAGTTTTATTGCTTAATTTTTCAACTTGATATATAGTGCATGTTAGTGGATGGTGAAAATATGAAGAAATGAAGGGAAAGGAGCAAAGTCCAATAACTGCAAGGAGAGATGCTGTATTAGGGAAATAAGAGACAGTGTGTGAATTCATTTTGTGACGATATGCAGAATAGAATGAGAGCTAGCACAATGAGAAAGGTCAGGAGATACAGTAGGCCTATTACTTCTGCCAGCTGTGGGAATGGTGAGTTCATGGATTTAGAATGTACTTATCTTGCGGTTTTCATTTGAACAGGAGCTGGATGCCCTCCAAAGGTTCACAGGAGTTCTCAGCTGGGGAGATGTCCTTGGGTTCGGTGGCTGTCCAGGGCTTTACCCGAGAATGATAAATACAACTGGTGATCCCTGGTACTTTAACAGCTGTAGGAGAAAAGAGCAAGACTGGATAGGGTCCCTTCCACGTCGACTGAAGTTGAGAACCAGGAGAGTCATCCTTCCAAGTTTTGATGAACACTTGTGTTCCTGGAGAGTAGAGGCAAGGAGGAGACTCTGGGAAAGGAAGTATTTTTACCCCATATTTCTGGAGGGATTGTTGGAATTGCCCAAGGGAGGTGACATAAGATGTAATGGCAGAGGTGTCAGAGTCCATCAGTAGGTCCCCTTTTAAGAAAGGCCTACCATACAGCGTTTCATAAGGGCTAAGGTTAAGTAAGGCCTTTGGGGTTGTTCTGATCCTTAAAAGATCAACAGGGTGGGCTTCCTTCCAACTGAGGGAGGTTTCCTGGGTTATTTTTCTTAAGGTATTCTCTAAATGTTGGTTGGTTCTTTCTACCTTTCCTGAGGATCGGGGTCTCCAGGAAAAGTGAAAGTGATACTCAATATCTAGACCCTTGGATATCTGCTGAGTAGTTTGGGAAAAAAAGGTAGGACCGTTATCAGTCTGAAGAGACAATGGGAGGCCAAACCTAGGGATGATTTCAGTTAAAAGCTTCTGGGCTACCTCCAAAGCCTTTTACTGTCCTGGTGGGGAAACTTTCCACCCAGAAAGCAAAGGTGTCCATGAACACCAAAATCCTCAGTAGGGAGGAACCATTGTAAAGTCCATTTGCCAATCTTCCCCTGGATATGTTTCGTGTCTCTGAGCCAGAAGAGCCAATGGGGGTGGCTTAGTTCCCCGAGGATTGTTAGTCAGAAAAGTAGCGCATGATGAGGTTACCTTATTAACTACATTGTAAAGTCCCTTTCCAGATAAAATAGAAGAAGCAATCTGGCATAAAGCATCTCTCCCTAGGTGACAGGCCTCATGCAAAGATTTAATAATTTTCCATTGGAGCGATGGGGGCAGGTGAGTTAAGCCCTCTCTCTCGTACCATCCATCTGGGTCAAGGTGGTACCCATGACTTATGGCCTATTTGATTTCCTCAGGCAGGTAAGATGGGGAAGGGAAATAACTAAGGGAAGGAACTAAGGCACCCTCTATCACAAAGGGCTGAAGGACTGCCTGTCAGGCAGCCTGATGGGCTAGCTGATTTCCTTTTATTTCATCTTCACCCTTCTGGTGACTTCTGCAATGAATCACTGCTGCCTGGGAAGGCTTGAGGACTGCCTCCAAGAGGGAAAGAATTTGAGGTCCATACTTAATTGGGCTGTTTCTGGCAGTCAGGTAGCCTCGTTCTTTCCAGATAGCAGCATGAGCATGTAGAACCAAAAAAGCATATTTAGAATCAGTATATACATTAAGGGTCTTATTTTCAGCTAAGCTAAAGGCTTGGGTTAAAACAATTATTTCTGCCAATTGAGCTGAGGTCCCTGGGGGAAGAGTCGGGCCTCAGTAACCTGTGTCAAGGAGACCACCGTCTCCTGCCCTGTTTCCTTCGGAAAACAAAATTACTTCCATCAGTTAACCAAACCTCCTCGGGGTTTTGTAGTGGAATATCAGTTAGATCTGGTCAGGGCAACAGGGAATGAGATATTATATCTTCACATTGATGAACTGGTAGACCTTCTTCAGGTAGGAGGAGCAGGGTAGCTGGATTTAAAGAGGAGCAGACCATGACGCATAGATCTGGATTCTCCAACAGTAATTCTTGATATTTGAGGATCCTGCTATCTGTGAGCCAGAAATGGCCTTTCCCTTCCAAGAAAGAGGTAACCTAATGGGAGGTATATACAGTTAAGGGTTGCCTTAATGTAAGCTTAGAGGCTTCTTCCACCAATAAGGCCAAGGCAGCAACTACCCTAAGACAATTGGGTCATCCAGTGGCCACTATGTCCAGTCTCTTTGACAGATATCCTACAGGTCTGTGGACAGGGCCAAGTTCCTGAATTAAGACTCCTAAACCATCCCTTGTTTTTCTGCCATGAATAGTTGGGAAGGTCTATCAGTTCTTGGGATTCTCAAGGCTGGGGACTGGAATAGTAATGTCTTTAGCTGTTGGAAACCTCGGGTTTGGTTAGGGCCCCAGAGCAGAGGTTTAGAGTCAGATTTTCCGTTTAAGCCTTCATAAAGCGGTTGTGCTTTTAGTCCGTAGTTAGGAATGCATAGTCTGTAATACCCTGTGAGGCCTAAAAAGGCTTGGAGCTGTTTTCGGGTAGTTGGTTCACAGATCTAAAATCTCTTGTATTCTGTTGGGGGAGATCCTTCGTTCCTCTGGGGAAAGGATTACTCCCAGATATTTGACTTCCTGCTGTTCCAGTTGGACCTTGGACTTAGAGATTTTATAGCCTCTTTCAGCCAAAAAATTGAGGGTCTGGGTAGCATGAGTTAAGGCTCTCTTTTGGTCCAGGGAGCAAATAAGAAGGTGGCATCCACATACTGGGTGATAGTCCCTTCCTCCAGGTGTAGATATTGGAGGTCCTTGGTCAGGGCCTGGCCAAAAAGTGAGGACTGTATCGGAACGCTTGGGGTAGGACTGTCCAGGTAAGTTGTTGTCCTCTATTCCCTTCCTCATGCCACTCAAACGCTCTTAAGTCTTGGACCAGTCTGTATTCTCTGTTTAGCTTCTTAACATGTAAAATAGGGGTGTTGCAAGAAGAACTGTAAGGAATAAGTAGTCCACGTTGTAAAAATGAGAGGCTGCAGTCCCCTTTGGGCTTCTGAGTGAATTGGACAGTTTCTGATTGGGGAACAAGTCTGGGCCTTTAAGGTGATAAGTACTGGGGAGGCTGTTATAGCTCTCCCTGGTATTCCACTGGCCCAGACCTGGGGTCTACTGGTAACTCAGCTAAGGCTGGTGTGCCAGTACTCAGACAGGGCTATGTCTCTAAGACTAAGAACTGGAGGGGTGTTACTGGGTTGGTTCCCCCAGGTACCAGTCTTGTTCCCAGCTTGTTCATGAAGTCCCTACCTAACAGCAGGTATGATAACTCAGGTATGACCAGGAAGGAATGAGAGAAGATATATCCTTCACAGTAACAACACAAAGAGACAGTAAAAGGTCTAGTAGTAAATTTACCTGAGACTCCTGTAACCTGAAAGGAGTCAAAGGAGAAGGGTCCAGAGAAGGAAACTAGGACAGAGTAGGCAGCTCCCATACTCAGTAAGAAAGATATGGTCCTACCTGCCACATCCAGGTTTGCCCTTGGCTCCAGTAATACTGATGTTAAACAGGGGGGACATCTGAAGCAAAGGGTCCTGTCAATCCAGGGCCATCCAAGGGGCTTCCCCTGGCCCCCTGGGCCCTTTGGCCCAGGGGGCAGTTGGCTCCTCAATGGCCACTTTTTGGCACTTTGGACAGGGCGTCTTAGGAGGCTTGTCCTTGTTGGGACATTCCCTCGTCCAGAGGCCAGGCTTTCTGCACACCCGGCATTGGTCTTGGCTTTGGTTGGGATGGGTCAGGGTTTCTCTAGATGGGGGTTGCCCCTGTAGGGCTGCCAATAATTGGGTCTGCTTATTTTCTTTCCTCTTTTCCTTTTCCTGAGCCTTGACTTCCTCCTCCTGGTTCCAGTTATAAAAGATAGTGGTGGCTGTAGCTAGCAGTTCACTTAGATTAACACTGTGTTCCTGCATAAGTTTTGGAGCTTCCTCCTGATGTCCGGTGCAGACTGGTTAAGGAGCCTATCTTTTAAAATGGTTTTTCCTTCAAGGGAGTCCAGGCCTAGTTTAGTATATTTAATTATTGCCTCCTTGAACCTTTCCAAGAAGGCTGTAGGGTATTCATTGGGTTCCTGGCTGATGGCCGAGAACTTGAGAAATTAATGGGTTTCCTTCTGCTTGCTTTGAGTCCAGATTTTACACAAATTATAAAATATTTTTTCCCTATTCCTCATTGGGGTTATTGCAATCCCACTGAGGGTCCATACTGGGAAAGATGGTTTCCCCCACAGGGTATTTTGAGCTGGATAAATGGAGGCAGTCCGCAAAGTTGTGGGCCTTCTTCAGGACCTTTTCCTTCTCAGTATCTGATAGAGTTTGCCCCAAGATTATCATGACATCCTTCCAGGCTAAGTCAAAAGCCAAGGTTAAGTATTGGAAGTTGTCAGTGTAGTGGTCAGGATCATCAGAAAATTTACCTAGCTCCTGTTTGATCTGCTTCAACTCTCGAGGGTAAAAGTCTTCTGAATGAGTTGGGGTCTGAATTCGCGCATTGCCTCCACCAAAGGGCAAATTCTAGGGGGAGGCCTTGTGAGAGTCAGATGTCCTGGGTAAGGTGGTAAGGGGGCTGTTGGTAGCAAAGGGGAATAGATGGAGGATGGGGCGGTTTTAGTGCCATCCCCAGGTTTAAAGGTTTTCTCCCTTTTGCCCTCATCTGGCTCAGATTCCTTTTCGGCATGGCCTGGCTCGGGTGGATCCTCTTGAGGAGAGGATGAGGGCAGTCCCGTCAGGGCCAGCACAACAGAGTCAATTTTACAAGTCTTGCAGGGGTCTTACCTATCTCTAAGAATGAAAAAGACTTGAACATAGGGAATCTCGCTCCATTTTCCTTGTCATCTGAAGAATAGATCTAGTTGAAGGATGGTATTAAAGTTAATGCTACCATTTAAGAGCCACTCTTCTTGGTCCCCCAGCTTATACTGGAGCCAAGAGGTATTGCAGAAAAAGATTATTCTCTTTTTCTTTAAGGTGTCAGGGTCAAAGGCCTACCAGTTCTCGAGGATGCAGCCTAAGGGAATGTAGGGCAGCGGGAGGCCAGGGGTTTGGTTACCCATCTGGAAAGAGAGAGAATACAAAGCACTGAGGTCAGGGGGGTCTCAGCATTCTGATATCCGTGACCGCCTGCAGGAGAGGAAGTCCCCTCCTCCTGATATCAGTGGAGGGCCCTGGCCATAGGCCCTCCAGGACTACTATCTGTTCCCTCTGGCCCCAAAGGCAGTGTCACCAATAGAGATCCCCATGCCTTATGGTCAGTGAGGACACACAATGTTCAGGGAGAGTAATAGACTGTGTGCCAATGGTTGTGTCAACTATAGAGATCCTCTCACCTGGATGAACAATTTGTCTGGTAGAGGGAATACACAGCATTGAGGCTGTGTCACCAGTAGAGATTCCCTCACCTTAACGAGCAGTTTGTTTGTACTCTCTGGCTCCTCAATCTCATAATAGCGTGGTTATTCCTCCTTTTCCATTGCCAGTGGGCCAGGGGTCCTATGTGGGTAATCAGGACCATAAAGGCAAGTCCCAGGAGATTCCTGACAGGCTGGCAATTGGCAAGGGCTGTGTAGTGATGGAAATTGTTCTGGGTGGCCAAGTGGAGAAAGAGTTGGTTCCCCTTAGTGACTGTGTAAAATAGATGTTTGAGACAACAAGGAAAAGAATGAGAGGATCTCAAATAAGTGCAGTTTGGCCTAAAAGAGGCCTCTCCTCGAGGTTGGGGTGCTTGGAACTGCTGAGAGTCCTCACAAATACAACAGATTGGGTGTTTTGGGCAGCCATCAGCCTGCTCTATCAATAGAAGAAAGCTCCTTCGAGTCTCAAAAGAGGAAAGAAGGGCCCAGAAAAGAAAGTAGAAAAGCCTCCCAGAGTCCCACGACTGATCTTGGTTCCAGCCAGTGATGGAAAAAATGATTAGGAGGTCTCAGTAGGTTGAGCCAGAGAGGGGTTTGAAGCCTTCTCAATAACCATAATTCAAGGAAGCTTGTCAGGGAAGTCGGTTTGACAAGAGATGTGTAAATATTTAACAGAGTCAGAAGGTGCCAGTTTGTCCAATGTCGCTGCTGGCAGTGGTGAAGGACGCCAAGTGAGAGGTTGGAGAGGAGACTTGTGAGTAGGAAAATAATGGGGAACAGCATTTGGGTCTTCTCACGTTAGCACCGGCACACCCACAGCAGCCCTTTCTCAGGCATATTAGACAAGGAGCAGAGGCATGTAAGATAAAGGAGATAAAGCCAGGAGGAGCAGTTGTCATGCAATGGTCAAAAGCTGGAGGAAGCTGCAAGGCGGGCGGCTCAAACATAACTTCAGAGATCTGAGTAATGGTGCCAAAGATGTTACCGGGTTGGCGTGCATTGTGTCAAATAGTTTCAACCGAGGAGGTGAACGGAAGACTGAGACTAGCAACCTTGGTCCCTGTGATAGCAAGCAAAGAATTGCAGACTACCACTTCAGGCTTAATGGCAAAGCAAAGTTTATTTAAAGCACAGTTACAATCTCAGAGGGAGAGTGGGCTGTTTCTGTGAAGTGAAACCAGCACTCCTTAACCGGGCTTAAGGGTGTTTATAAGGAGTGTTCTGTGAGGAGGCCGGGACGCAATCATGGGTGAGTGACAGGGGATTATGATTCGATTGACAGTCCCGAGCTATATAACAAGTTCATTATTGCTCATGCCCTTACCCTTGATTCACTAAGAAAAGCCCACCTGGGGCAGGGGGGCAAAACCACATGAATATTTTATTATAGTGATGGTATAATGACTTTGGGTTTACTGTAGATAATACACCTGTCTAGCCTGGGCACGTGCAGCCCAGGGAAGTTCCCTTGTGTTACTATGGTCCCTCTTTATCAGGATAAGTTGCCCACCACCTGACCATAGGAACATCCTCAGATGGTTGGGGTGTGACTTGACTATTCCCTTTCTGCCTTTCTGCCACTGTCACCTCCTTGCTGCTAATGTCTGACTAATTACCTAACAAAACTACCATCACTGAAATTCTCATCACTAGTCTTCTTCTCCAAAGAGGAAAACCTTTATCTTAGACTCAGGACTTCACGTTCTCTTGTTTATTCATACAAATGTATTCTCTTACTAGAATCCTTCTCATTTCTTGTAAGGCCTTAACTTTAAACCTAGGAGCCAAGAAAGAATACTTTTTCTCTGTTCTACACTCCCCCCTATAGCAATGAATTCAGGATGATCTAACTGGATGAAAGAAGCATCAATAAAAAAATAGAGATAGCAGATGCAAAATACCTAGCTAATATTTCAAAATATTATAATAATGCCTATCTTTTATGACTAATAAATAACAGTACAGAGATCAGAATTGAGAACAGAGACCTCTGACATATTATCAGAAACCAGAAAACTTCCTTGAAGTCAAAATAATTCTTGAATTTTCAGTTATTTTTAAAGTTTTGATGTTTATGAAGTTATTTTTCAAAGTTAAAAGATATCTTTCTCCTTGTGCAACTGATCAAATGACCCTAATTCTGCTCATGGGGCTACAGAAATTTAATATCCCTTAGCTATAAGGCAGTCTTGGTTTGGAGCATCTAGATGCTCTTGATGCATCTAGCTTCTCTCTTCACCAGCCCTTGGCTGGACGTCCCTCTTAATCAAGGTTACAATTTATAAAACTGTAATCCTCAGAACACCTACATCAGAATATCTAGAGTGACTGGTAAAATGCAGCTTTCTGGGTATTACCCAAAACCTACTGAATCAGTAAATGAAGCAGCCGAGGGATTCCAGACATTTGCATTTGTAGGCTGCATCCTAAGTAATTCTAATGCACAATATAGTTGCATAACTTAGACGTTTTCATTCTACTTTTCACCGGTTGAAAATAATTTCCTTCAGCAGAAACAATATACCATTTAAGAAACATTTCAATGTTAAACACAGAGGAAACCATAAATATGGTTGTTCAATCCCCATATTTCAAAATCGAGGAAAGGAGCTAAAAAATGTTAAGTTGATTTGCCCAAGTGAAAAGCAGAAAAAAAATAACAAGGATTAGAACACATGTATCTTAACTATAATTCCAGTACACTTGCTTAATCTTTGTATTTAGTACACGATTGTTCCCAAAAGTGTGATTTTTATTTCCTTTCTCTGGAGATGAGAAATGTTTGTGTAGTTTTTGTACTTTTTATAGGAATCAGCTTACTAGGGCTTTAGCAGCCCCCTTACAAGTCACTAATATTTATCCTTGGTCACACCCTTATAGTTTTTTCTTATAAAATGTTTCTTTTAAGACTGCCTCCATCCACCCAAAAATATATAGAGAGAGAGTCCACTCAATTCTGGGTGACTGGGATATAGCTTTAAATAAAACATAAAAAAACTCCTACATCATGAATACATAAAATGATCTCATAATATGTTCTTCTCTAATTCTTCATATGAATTTCTAATATTTAACTACAGTTACACTAAGTATTTTAACATTTTTACTTTTAATATACTTATTTTTCTCCAAACTTTATGAAATTCACCTCCCCAGTGTTAAGGGAAGGAAGATATCTAACAATATTTTCTACCTAGTCTCTATCTCTTTTAGTAGCACCATATCTAAAAATTCCAAAGAACTTATCATTTGTTTGTTGAATTTTAAGAGTGAAGAATAACTAACCACAAAGGACTGTTATGCCATTTACTGAGAATAGAATGCTGACTAGAAGAGCACATTTTAGATCCAAAGATAAATAGGTTGAAGAGAAAAGGTAGAAAAATACTTACCATGAAAAAATTAGTCATAAGAGAAATGGAGTGGGTATATTAATAATATAAAACAAGACTTTAAAACTGCTACTGAATGCAATTGTGTGCCCAATGCACAGTGAGGCCAAACAATACCTAAATGTTGGAGTCTGGAGCAGAGATATGTTTATTGCCAGGCCAAGCAAGGAGATGGGTGGCTTATGCTCCCCAAAACCCTCAAGTCCCCAAAGGGTTTCAGCAAAGCATTTTTAAGGGCCACGTGATGGAAGGGGGTCTCTGGGTATGTGATCAGCTTGTACACAGTTCTCTGATTGGTTGATGATGAGGTAACAGGAAAGTGTCACAGGGATTAAGATTATCAATCCCTAGGCTCTGGGAGGGCTGGGGCTATGTGCTCATGGTCATCAAGAAGTTAACATGTTCCATTTGGTAGGGGTTTTTCACATCTGTAAAACAACTCAGGAAATATCCATCAAATACTGTTACCTAAGTACTTCAGAGAGGAGATAAAGCAGAGGATGTGGGGGAAGGGCCTGCCCCAGAAAAGCCCCATAGTGTTCTGCTCGGTTACAAAACAAGAAATATTACAAGATAAATGAGGGCTATTTCATAATAAAAAGGTCGATATATCAGGAAGGTATACCCACTATAAATGCATATACATACCAAGACAAAGCCCCAAAATATATGAAGAAAAAAATGACAAAAGTAAAAGGAGAAATATACAATTCAACTTTATAATTGGAAATTTAATATTCTGTTCTCAGTAAATGGCATAAAAGATAGAAAATCAGTCAGGATATAGAACACTGGAACAGTATTATCAACCAGCTTGACTGAACTGACATGTATGGGACACTCTACCTCACAAAAACAGAATATATTTGTCTTATACATAGAACATTCACATATAGAACATTCTCCAGTATAGTTCATACATGAGGACATAAAACAAGCTTAAATACATTTAAAAAGACTGAAATCATAGAATGTATGTTCTCTGACCACAACTGAATCAAATTAGAAATTGGCAACAGAAAGAAAATTAGAAATATATCAAATATTTGAAAATTAAACAACACACTTCTAAATAACTCATAGGCTAAAGAAGAAATCACAAAGGAAAAAGAAATTATAGTCAACTGACTGAAAATAAAATATAACATAAAAAAATTTATAGGATGAAACTAAAGCAGTGATTTAAAGGGAAAATTATAATATTGAATGCTTATGTAAGAAAGGAAGAAAGACCTAAAATTCATAATCTTGGTTTCTACTCTAAGAACCTAGGAAAAGAAGAATAGATCAGATTCAAAGTAGCAGAAAAGGAATCAATATTAGACCAGAAATCAATGAAATAGAAAATTTAAAAATTAGGAAAAAATAATACCAAAGCTAGTGTTTTTAAAAACTCCACAAAATTCATAAACATTTAGTTGGATTGACCAAGAAGAGACATAAAAAACTGCAAATTACCAAAAATGGGAATGAAATAGGGAGCATCATTATAGAGTATAAAACAATTAAAAGATTGTAAGAGAATATTATGAACAAATTTCTGACAACATATTAGATCACTTAGGTAAAATGGACAAATAGCTACAAAGACACAAACAAAAAAACTCTTTTAAAAAGAAACAGAAAATCTGAATAGACCTATATAAAGTAAACAACTGAATAAGTAATTGAAAACCTTTTCCAAAGAAAAGCCCAAATGGCTTCACTGGTGAATTTTATCAAACACTTTTTTAAAAAAATGCCAATCCTACATAATTTATTTCAGAATATAGAAGAGGGAATATTTTCCAAGTAATATTAGGGCAATATTACCCCATGAAGACCAATATTTGTTATTTAATCTAGATGCAAAAAATGTTAACAAAATTTAGCAAAGAATATTTGCTGCAACATATATAAAGATGTCTAAGTGGGATTCATTCCAGAAATGTAAGGATAGTTTAACATTCAAAATAAGTTAATGTAATACACCATATTAATAGAATAAAAAGGAAAACAAAACCATGTTTTATATATAAATGCAGAAAACATATTTGAAAATATTCAACATAATTTCAAGATAAAAACTCTAAACTATGAACAGAAGAAAGCTTCCAAAACCTGATAAAGGGAATCTATGAATAACCTGCAGCTAAGGTCATACATAATGGTGAAATAATTACTGTTTTCCCCCTAAAATGAGGACAAAGTAAAGGATATACACTTTCACCACTTCTATGCAACTGGAAATTTTTGCCAGTGTAATAAGTCAAGGAAATGAAATAAAATTTCTTAGAATTAGAAAGGGAAGAAGTATCATTGTCTTTATCCACAGACAGTAAAATCACATATGTAGAACACAGAGATACTACTAGAATTGATGAGCAAGATTAACAAGGTTACAGAACATAAAATCTATGCCAGAAGATTATTTGTATTTCTTTATGTAAGCAATTAACAATCTGAAAATAATATTAAGAAAACAATTTCTTCTGGAATATATGATAAAGAATAATATAAGAATAAATTTACCAAAATAAGTGTAGGACCTATACACTGACAACTACAAAACAAAAAAACAAAAACAAAACATTGTTGAGAGAAATTAAAGAATATACAAATAGAGAGATATTCCATGTTCATAAATTGGAAAATTCAAAATATTAATAAGGTAATTTAACACAAAGTTTGTCTATATTGCATGCATATACAACCTTTGTCAAAATCCCAGAATACTTTTTTGGAGAAATTTACAAGCTGATCCTAAAATGTACATGGAAATGAAAAGAACTCAGAATAATACAATTTTGAAAAAGAAAAAATAAATTGGAGGGCTAACCCTTTGGTACTGACATATGGATAGACATATGGATGGATGGAACAGTATAGAAAGTCTAGAAATAAATCTTCGTATTTGTGATCAACTGATTTTAAATAAAGTTGCCAGCCAAGAAAGGACAGTCTTTTCAAAAAATGGTGCTGAAATAATGTATAAACAGATGCCCCCCCCCCAAAAAAAAAACAATTCAGCTTAGACCCTGTGATGGATAAACCCTAGGATGACTCCCAAGATTTCTCTTTGTCATGTCCATGCCTTTGTTTAATCCTTTCCACTTGTGTGCTGGTGGAGCCTATGACTGTGTCTAACTAAAAAGAAAAGGCAAAGGTAATGGGATATTACTTTTTTTTTTTTTTTTTGGGTACCCGGGCCTCTCACTGTTGTGGCCTCTCCCGTTGCGGAGCACAGGCTCCGGACACGTAGGGTCAGCGACCATGGCTCACGGGCCCAGCCGCTCCATGGCACGTGGGACCTTCCCGGATGGGCGCACGAACCCGTGTCCCTTGCATTGGCAGGCAAACGCTCAACCACTGCACCACCAGGGAAGCCCAGGATATCACTTCTTGATTAGGTAATGTATATAACAAAAGTGATGAGATACTGCGCCCATAATTACAGTATATTTTTAAAAAAGACTGTGTCTTGGCAAACTGGAGTGAGAGATTCTCCTTGCTAAATTGATGAAGCATTCAACTCTGTCAAGAAAGCCTAAATGGCAAGGAGCTGTATGTGGCCTCTAGGACCTGAGGTCAGCCTCCAGCAGATAGCCAGAAGAAAGCTATTGTCTTCAGTCATACAGTCATGGGAAATGCATTCTGCCAACAACCTGAATGAGCTTGGAAGTGAATCTTTCCCTAATTAATCCTCCAGATGAGAATGCAGCCCAGTTGATACTTTGACTGCAACCTTGTGAGATCCTGAGCAGAGACTCCAGCTAAGCTGTGAGCTGGAAATGGTGAGACAATAAATGTGTGTTGATTTAAGCCACTAAGTTTCTGGTAATTTTTCAGGCAGCAATAGAAAACTAATACAGACCTTTACCTCATATCATATACAAAAATTTACTCAAACTGGATTGTAATCCTAAATGTAAGTGCTAAAAAAATAAAACTTTTACAAGAAAATCTTTCTGACCTTTGGTTAGGCATAGATTGCTTACACGTGACATTAAAAGCATGATCCATATGTGAAAAAGATATAAATGGGATTTTATCAAAATTTAAGGCTTTCGTTCTTCAAAGTCATCATTAAGAACTGAAAATATAAGCCAAAGACTCATAGGATATATTTATAAATTGTTTTTCTGATAAAGGACTTATATCCAGAAAATATAAAGTACTCTTATGACTGAATAATAATAAGAAAAATAACTCATTTTAAAAAGGGCAAAATATTTAAATAAGCATTTCACCAAAAAGTATAAATGACTAATTAATAAGCACATGAAAAGAAGTTCAACATCATTATCTATTAGTGAAATGAAAATCAAAGTATAATGACATACCATATTATACATTTATATACACATAATGGGTATAAAAATGACAATACCGAGTTTTCATAAAGAATGGAAAATCTGGGATCCTCATAAATTGTTGGAATGATTATATTAAAATACCACAGTTACTTTAGAAAGCAGTGTGGCACTTGTTGGTTTTTTTTTTTAATGTAAACATACATTGCCATATGTGGTAGGCAGAATTCAAAACTGATCACCCAAGATTTCCTGCCCCAAATCCCTAAACTGTGAATATAATGACATACCATACTTATTTAAGTTAGGTTTTGTCTTAGTTAGTTTGGGTTGCTGTAACAAGGTACCATAAACTGAAGAGCTTAAATAATGGAAATTTACTTATCTTAGTTCTGGAGTCTGGAAAATCCAAGATCAAGGTCCTAGGATATTCAATGTCTGCTGAGAGCACTCTTCCTAGTTTGCAGATGAACATCTCCTTACATCCTCACATGGGCAAGAGAGCAGAGAAAGGAAGCAAGCTCTCTTGTGTCTCTTATAAGGGCACAAATCCAATCAGGAGGGCTCAACCTTCATGACCTAATTAACTCTCAAAGACTCCTCCCTCAAATACCATCCATACTGGGGATTACGATTTCAACATAGGAATTTTAGGAGTACACAAACATCCATTCTGTAGAAGGTTACATGCCAAAAGAGTTTTTGCAGATACAATTAAGTTTACTAATCAGTTGACTTTCAGGTCCAAAGGGAGGATGTAAAGGTGGGCTCAATTTAATCACATGAGCCCTTTAAAAGCACAGAATTTTCTCCAAGTGACAGAAGGGGATTTCACAGAGATCTGAAAAAAAAGAAGGATTTGACATGCCACATTCGGCTTGAAGATGGAAGGGACTACTTGACAAAGAATACTGGCTGTCTCTAGAACTTGAGAGAAGCTCCTGGCTCCCAGCCAACAGAGATATAGAAAGTTCAGTGCTAAAACTGCAAGGAATTGAATTTTGCCAATCTGAATGAGCTTGGAAGTAATACATCTCCAGAGTCTCCTGGTAGGAACCCAGCAGACCTACAACTGGACTTTGGTCTTATGAGACCCTAGTCAGAGAACCCAAGTCAGGCAGGCTGGACTTCTGACCTGTAGAATTGTGAGAAACTAAATGAGTGCTCTTTTAAGTCACAAAATTTTGTGGTGATTTGTTATGCAGCAATAGAAAACTAATATACTATACAACCCAGTAATTCCACTCCTAAGGATCTACCTGAAAGAAATAAAAACCTTTCTCCACATACAGACTTGTACATGAATATTCATAGCAGCATTATTTGTAATTGCCAAGTTGTAAATAATCCAAATGCCCATCAACTGATGAATGGATAAAAAAATGTGTATACATACAAAGGAATACTACTTAGCAATAAAGAGAAACAACTACTAATACACAAAATGTTATGGATGTACTTCAAAGCATTATGCTAAGTGAAAGAAGACAGACACAAAGGACTACATATTGAATGATTCAATTTACGTACACTTTTGAGAAAGAGCAAAGTTTAAAGACAGAAAGCATATCAGTGATTTTTTATTTTTAGTTTAGCATAAGTGAAAGGATTGATTGCGTACAGGCATGAAAGAACCTTTTGGGATTATGAAAGTGTTTAAAATTGAAATATTGAGATTGTTGTAACACTGTAAATTGACTGAAAATCATTGAACTATACACATACAGTGGGTTATTGTACAGTATATAAATTAAATTTCAATAAAGTTGTAAAACAGTGTGAAAACAAAGAAGAAAATGAGATGCCCTGACACATTCTCCAGAATACTCTACCAAATATTTCCAAGTTGTGGAGCAAATGGAACTTTCATACATTGCTGGTGGGAATATAAATTAGTATAACCACTTTGAAAACAGTTTGGCAATGTATTGTCTTAGTAAATTTGAGCTGTTAAAACAAAAATACAATAAACAGGATGACTTTACCAACAAACATTTATTTCTCACAGTTCTGGAGGTTAGGAAGTCCAAGATCAAGGCACTGGCAGATTTGATGTTTGGTGAGAGCCACTTACTGGTACACAGATGGCTGTCTCTTATTGTATCTTCACATGGCAGACAGCAGAGACATGAAGCAAAATCTCTTGTGACACTTATAAGGGCACTGATCACATTCATGACCTGGTCTAATCCCAGTTGCCTCCCAAAGGCCTCACTTCCTGATGCCATCACACTGAGGCACAGTTTCAACATGAATTTGGAGGGCAGGGGATTCAAACATTTAGTATAAAACACATACCAAAGCTGAACATAAACATAACTTATGACTAATACTTCTCCTACATATATTATCAATAGTAATAAGGGTGTATTTATAGCAAAAATAATACAGAAATATTTTCATAGTAGTTTGTTACAGCGTAAAACTGGAAAAGCCCATCAACAGTAAATGGGGGAAATATACGTTATATATTCATAAAATGGAATATTACCCAGTGATGAAAAAGAATAAACATATATCACACAACAAATTTTTTAACATCTTTATTGGAGTATAATTGCTTTACAATGGTGTGTTAGTTTCTGCTTTATAACAGAGTGAATCAGCTATACATATAGATACATCCCCATATCACCTCCCTCTTACATCTCCCTCCAACCCTCCCTATCCTACCACTCTAGGTGCTCACAAAGCACGGAGCTGATCTCCCTGTGCTATGCAACTGTTTCCCATTAGCTTTCTATTTTACATTTGGTAGTGTATATATGTCCGTGCCACTCTCTCACTTCGTCCCAGCTTACCTTTCCCACTCCCCATGTACTCAAGTCCATTCTCTATGTCTGTGTCTTTATTCCTGTCCTGCCCCTTTATTACTGTCCTGCCCCTGGTTCTTCAGAACCCTTTTTTTTTTTTTAGATTCCATATATATGTGTTAGCATATGGTATTTGTTTTTCTCTTTCTGACTTACTTCACTCTGTATGACAGTCTCTAGGTCCATCTACTTTGCTACAAATAACTCAATTTTGTTTCCTTTTATGGCTGAGTAATATTCCATTGTATATATGTGCCACATCTTCTTTATCCATTCATCTGTTGATGGACAGTTAGGTTGCTTCCATGTCCTGGCTAATGTAAATAGAGCTGCAATGAACATTGTGGTACGTGACTCTTTTTGAATTATGGTTTTCTAAGGGTGTATGCCCAGTAGTGGGATTGCTGGGTCGCATGGTAGTTCTATTTTTAGGTTTTTGAGGGACCTCCATACTGTTCTCCATACTGGCTGTATCAATTTTCATTCCCACCAACAGGGCAAGAGGGTTCACTTTTCTCCACATCCTCTGCAGCATTTATTGTTTGTCGAAATTTTGAAGATGGCCATTCTGATAAGTGTGAGGTGATACCTCATTGTAGTTTCAATTTGCATTTCTCTAATGATTAGTGCTGTTGAGCACACTTTCATGTATTTGTTAGCAAACCATATATCTTCTTTGGAGAAATTTAGGTCTTCTGGCCATTTTTGGATTGGGCTGTTTATTTTTCTGATATAGAGCTGCATGAGCTGCTTGTATATTTTGGAGATTAATCCTTTGTCAGTTGCTTCATTTGCAAATATTTTCTACCATTCTGAGGGTTGTCTTTTCATCTTGTTTATGGTTTCCTTTGCTGTTCAAAAGCTTTTAAGTTTCATTAGGTCTCATTTGTTTATTTTAGTTTTTATTTCCATTTATCTAGGAGGTGAGTCAAAAAGGATCTTGCTGTGATTTATGTCATAGAGTGTTCTACCAATGTTTTCCTCTAAGAGTTTTATAGTGTCTGATCTTACATTTAGGTCTTTAATCCATTTTGAGTTTATTTTTGTGGATGGTGTTAGGGAGTGTTCTAATTTCATTATTTTACATGTAGCTGTCCAGTTTTCCCAGCACCACTTATTGAAGAGGCTGTCTTTGCTCCATTGTACATTCTTGCCTCTTTTATCAAAGATAAGGTGGCCATATGTGCATGGGTTTATCTCTGGGATTTCTATCCTGTTCCATAGATCTATATTTCTGTTTTTGTGTCAGTACCATACTGTCTTGATTACTGTTGCTTTGTAGTATAGTCTGCAGTCAGGGAGCCTGATTCCTCCAGCTCCATTATTCTTTCTCAAGATTGCTTTGGCTATTCGGGGTCTTTTGTGTTTCCATACAAGTTGTGATATTTTCTGTTCTAGTTCTGTGAAAAATGCCATTGGTCATTTGATCAGGATTACATTGAATCTGTAGATTGCTTTGGGTAGAATAGTCACTTTCACAGTGCTGATTCTTCCAATCCAAGAACATGGTATATCTCTCCATCTGTTTGTATCATCTTTAATTTCATTCATCAGTGTCTTATAGTTTTCTACATATAGGTCTTTTTTCTCCTTAGGTAGGTTTATTCCTAGATATTTTATTCTTTTTGTTGCAATGGTGAATGGGAGTGTTTCCTTAATTTCTCATTCTGATATTTCATTGTTATTGTATAGGAATGCAATAGAATTCTGTGCATTAATTTTGTATCCTGCTAATTTACCAAATTCATTGGTTAGCTCTAGTAGTTTTCTGATGGCATCTTTAGGATTATCTAAACATGTATAGTATCATGTCATCTGCAAACAGTGAAAGTTTTACTTCTTCTTTTCTGATTTGGATTCCTTTTACTTCTTTTTCTTCTCTGATTGCTGTGGCTAAAACTTCCAAGCTATTTTGAATAATAGTGGAGAGAGTGGGCAACCTTGTCTTGTTCCTGATCTTAGTGGAAATGGTTTCAGTTTTTCACCATTGAGAACAGTGTTGGCTGTGGGTTTGTCACATATGGCCTTTATTATGTTGAGGTAAGTTCACTCTATGCCTACTTTCTGGAGGGTTTTTATCATAAATCGGTGTTGAATTTTGTCAAAAGCTTTTTCTGCATTTACTGAGATGATCACATGGTTTTTATCCTTCAATTTGTTAATATGGTGTATCACATTGATTAATTTGCATGTATTGAAGAATCCTTGCATTTCTGGGATTAAACCCCACTTGATCATGGTGTATGACCCTTTTAATGTGTTGTTGGATTCTGTTTGCTAGTTTTTGTTGAGGATTTTTACATCTATGTTCATCAGTGATATTAGCCTGTAGTTTTCCTGCTTTGTGACATCTTTGTGTAGTTTTGGCATCAGGTGATGGTGGCCTTGTAGAATTAGTTTGGGAGTGTTCCTCCCTCTGCTATATTTTGGAAGATTTTGAGAAGGATAGGTGTTAGCTCTTCTGTAAATGTTTGATAGAATTCACCTGTGAAGCCATCTGGTCCTGAGCTTCTGTTTGTTGGAAGATTTTTAATCACAGTTTCAATTTCAGTGCTTGTGATTTGTCTGTTAATATTTTCTATTTTTTCCTGGTTCAGTCTTGGAAGGTTGTGCTTTTCTAGGAATTTGTCCATTTCTTCCAGATTGTCCATTTTATTGGCATATAGTTGCTTGTAGTAATCACTCATGATCCTTTGTATTTCTGCAGTGTCAGTTGTTACTTCTATTTTTTCATTTCTAATTCTGTTGATTAGAGTCTTTTCCCTTTGTTTCTTGATGAGTCTGGCTAATGGTTTATCAATTTTGTTTATCTTCTCAAAGAACCAGCTTTTAGTTTTATTGATCTTTGCTATTGTTTCCTTCATTTCTTTTTCATTTATTTCTGATCTGATCTTTATCATTACTTTCCTTAAGCTAACTTTGGTGTTTTTTTGTTTTTCTTTCTCTAATTGCTTTAGGTATAAAGTTAGGTTGTTTGAGATGTTTCTTGTTTCTTGATGTAGGATTGTATTGCTACAAACTTCCCTCTTAGAACTGCTTTTGCTGTATCCCAGATGTTTTGGGTCATCGTGTTTTCATTACCATTTATTTCTAGGTATTTTTTGATTTCCTCTTGGATTTCTTCAGTGATATCTTGGTAACTTACGAAGTTTTTTCCTGTAATTGATATCTAGTCTCATAGCATTGTGGTCGGAAAAGATACTTGATACAATTTCGGTTTTCTTAGGTTTACCAAGGCTTGATTTGTGACTCAAGATATGATCTATCCTGGAGAATGTTCCATGAGCATTTGAGAAGAAAGTGTAATCTGCTCTTTTTGGATGGAATGTCCTATAAATATCAATTAAGTCCATCCTGTTTAATGTGCCATTTAAAGCTTATGTTTCCATATTTATTTTCATTTTGGATGATCTGTCCATTGGTGGAAGTGGGGTGTTAAAGTCCCCTACTATGATTGTGTTACTCTCGATTTCCCCTTTTATGGCTGTTAGCATTTGCTTTATGTATTGAGCTGCTCCTATGTTGGGTGCATAAATATTTACAAGTGTTACATCTTCTTCTTGGATTGATCCCTTGATCATTATGTAGTGTCCTTCTTTGTCTCTTGTAATAGTCTTTATTTTAAAGTTTATTTTGCCTGATATGAGAATGGCTACTCTACCTTTCTTTTGATTTCCATTTGCATGGAATATCTTTTTCCATCCCCTCACTTTCAATCTGTATGTGTCCCTAGGTCTGAAGTGAGTCTCTTGTAGACAGCATATATACAGGTCTTGTTTTTATGTCCAGGCAGGCAGTGTATTTCTTTTGGTTGAAGCATTTAATCCATTTACATTTAAGGTAATTATCAATATGTAAGTTCCTATTACCATTTTCTTAATTGTTTTGGGCTTGTTATTGTAGGTCTTTTCCTTCTCTTGTGCTTCCTGCCTAGAGAAGTTCCTTTAGTGTTTGTTGTAAAGCTGGTTTGGTGGTGCTGAATTTTCTTAGCTTTTGCTTGTCTGTAAAGATTTTAATTTCTCCATCAATTCTGAATGAGATCCTTGCTGGTTAGAATAATCTTGGTTGTAGGTTTTTCTCTTTCATGACTTTAAATATGTCCTGCCACTCCCTTCTGGCTTGCAGAGTTTTTGCTGAAAGGTCAGCTGTTAACCCTATGGGGATTCCCTTGTATGTTATTTGTTGTTTTTCCCTTGTTGCTTTTAATACTTTTTCTTTGTATTTAATTTTTGATAGTTTGATTAATATGTGTCTTGGTGTTTTTCTCCTTGGATTTATCCTTTATGGGACTCTCTTTGCTTCCTGCACTTGATTAACTATTTCCTTTCCCATATTAGGGAAGTTTTCTACTATAATCTCCTCAAATATTTTCTCAGTCCCTTTCTTTTTCTCTTCTTCTTCTGGGACCCCTATAATTCGAATGTTGATGCATTTAATATTGTTGCAGATGTCTCTGAGACTGTCCTAAATTCTTTTCATTCTTTTTTCTTTATTCTTCTCTGCAGTAGTTATTGCCACTATTTTATCTATCCATTTTTCTGCCTCAGTTTTTTGGCTACTGCTTCTTTCTAGAGAATTTTAAATTTCATTTATTGTGTTGTTCATCATTGTTTGTTTGCTCTTTAGTTCTTCTAGGTCCTTGTTAAAGGTTTCTTGTATTTTCTCCATTCTATTTCCAAGATTTTGGCTCATTTTTACTATCATTACTCTGAATTCTTTTTCAGGTAGACTGCATATTTCCTCTTCATTTATTTGGTCTGTGGGTTTTTACCTTGCTCCTTAATCTGCTGTGTGTTTCTCTGTCTTCTCATTTTGCTTAACTTACTGTGTTTGGCATCTCATTTTTTCAGGCTGCAAGTTTGTATTTCCTGGTTTTTTTGTGTCTGTCCCCAGTGGGTAAGGTTGGTTCAGTTGGTTGTGTAGGGTTCCTGGTGGAGGGACTAATGCCTGTGGTATGGTGTATGAGGCTGGATCTTGTCTTTCTGGTGTGCAGGTCCATGTCTGGTGTTGTGTTTTCGGGTGTCTGTGACCTTATTATGATATTAGACAGCCTCTCTGCTAATGGGTGGGGTCGTGTTTCTGTTTTGCTAGTCTTTTGGCATATGGTGTGCAGTACTGTATCTTGCTTGTCATTGAATGGTGCTGGGTCTTTGTGTTGAGATGGAGATCTCTGGGAGAGCTTTTACCTTTCGATATTATGTGGAGCCAGGAGTTCTCTTGTGGACCAGTGTGCTGAACTCAGCTCTCCCACATCAGAGGCACAGGTCTGATACCCAGACAGAGCACCAAGACCCTGTTAGCCACATGGCTCAGAAGAAAAGGGAAAAAGAAATAAAGAATGAAAATAATAAAAGAAAAGAATTTTATTAAAATAAGAAATAATTATCAAAATTTTTTTTTAAAAATTAAAGAGTAATAAAAAAAAGAAAATATAAAAGAAGAGAGCAACCAAACCAAAAAACAAATCCACCAGTGATGACAAGAGCTAAAAACTATACTAAAAAAAACAACACAGAACAAAAAAAACGGGTAGACAGAACCCTAGGACAAATGGTAAAACAAAGCTATACAGACACAATCACACAAAGAAGCATACACATACACACTTACAAAAAGAGAAAAAGGAAAAAAAAAATATATCGTTGCTCCCAAAGTCTACTGCCTCAATTTTGGGGTAATTCGTTGTCTATTCAGGTACTCCACAGATGCAGGGTACATCAGATTGTTTGTGGTGATATAATCTGGTGATCCTGAGGCTGCTTGGAAAGATTTCCCTCTCTCTTCTTTGTTCGCACATCTCCTGGCGTTCAGCTTTGGATTTGGTTCCACCTCTGCGTGTGGGTTACCTGAGGGCATCTGTTCTTCACACAGACAGGACGGGACTAAAGTAACAGCTGATTAGGGGGCTCTGGCTCACTCAGGCTGGGGGAAGGGAGTTGTACGGAATGCAGGGCAAGCCTGCGGTGGCAGAGGCCTGCTTGATGTTGCAACAGCCTGAGGCACGCCATGCACTCTCCTGGGGAAATTGTCCCTGGATCACTGGACCCTGGCAGGGGCGGGCTGCACAGGCTCCCATCAGGGGAGGTGTGGATAGTGACTTGTGCTTGCACACAGGCTTCTTGGTGGCTGTAGCAGCAGCCTTAGCATTTCATGTCCGTCTCTGGTGTCTGTGCTGATAGCTGCGGCTCTCACCTTTCTCTGGAGCTCATTTAGATGGTGCTCTGAATGCCCTCTCCTCGTGCATCCCAAAACAATGGTCTTTTGCCTCTTGGGCAGTTCCAGACTTTTCCCCAGACTCCCTCCTTGCTAGCTGTGACACACTAGCCCCCTTCAGGCTGTGTTCACACAGCCAACCCCAGTCCTCTCGCTGGGATCTGAACTCCAAAGTGCAAGCCTCAGCTCCCAGTCCCCACCCGCCCTGGCGGGTGAGCAGACAAGTCTCTCAGGCTGGTGAGAGCTGGTCAGCGCCGATCCTCTGTGTCATAATCTCTCTGCTTTGCCCTCTGCCCTGCTGTTGCAGTGCTCTCCACTGTGGCTCCGAAGCTTCCCTCCTGGCCACCACCCCGTCTCCACCTGTGATGGGGCTTCCTAGTATGTGGAATCTTTTCCTCTTTCACAGCTCCCTCCCAGTGGTGCAGGCCCGTCCCTATTCTTTTGTCTCTGTTTTTCATTTTTTCTTTTGTCCTACCCAGGTGCGTGGGGAGTTTCTTGTCTTTTGGGAAGTCTGAAGTCTTCTTTCAGCGTTCAGTAGGTGTTCTGTATGTGTTGTTCCCCATGTAAATGTAGTTTTGATGTATTTGTGGCAAGGAAGAAGATCTCCACTTCTTACTTCTCCACCATCTTTAAGGTGCCTGACCATCCCTTTTTCTTAATGGATCCACAGAGCAACTTTAAAAACAAATATTTTAATTGCAATATAGTTGAGGTACAATATTATGTTAATTTCAGATGTACTGCATAATGACTGGACATTGTCATACATTATGAAAATGACCACCACAGTTAGTCTAGTAAATATCCATCCCTATACAAAGTTATTACACTATTATCAACCATATTCCTTATGCTATATATTACATTTTATATAATCCCTATTATATATCACAAACATTATTCTTAATGTATTTAGGTATTAACCCTTATCAGATATATCATTGCAAATATATTCTCTCATTCAGTAGAGTGCTTTTTCATTTTGTTCATAGTTTGCTTCACTGTGTAAAAGCTTTTTAGTTTGATGTAGTCCCAGTTATTTATTTTTGGTTTTGTTTTCCTTCCCTGAGGAAATACATCCAAAACAATATTGCTAAGGCTCATAACAAAGAATGTACTGCCTTCATTTTTTCTATGCATTCTATGGTTTCAGGTCTTACATTTAAGTCTTTAATCCATTTTGAGTTTATTTTTGTATGTGCTGTAAGATACTAATTCAGTTTGTTTCTGCTGCATGTAGCTGTTCAGTTTTCCCAACAGATTTATTGAAGAGGCTGTCTTTTCTGTATTATATATTCTTGCTTCCTTTGTCATAGATTAAGTGTCTATCTAAGTGTTAGCTCATTTCTGGGCTCTCTATTCTGGTTCATTGATCTATGTGCCTGTTTTTGTGCCAGTTTTGATTACTGTAGCTTTGTAGTATAGCTTGAAAGCAGGAAGTGTGAAACCTCCAGTTCTGTTCTTTTTTTTTCACTGTTATTTGGGCTATTCAGCAGGGTCTTTTGTGTTTCCATACAAAATTTGGAATTATTTGTTCTAGTTCTGGGATAAATGTCATTGTTATTTTAATAGGGATTGCATTGAATATGCAGAGTACCTTGGGTAGTATGTTCATTTTAACAATTGATTCTTCCAATCCATGAGGAGAGTATATCCTTCTATCTGCTTCTGTCACCTTCAGTTTCATCAATGTCTTATAGTTTTCTGAATACAGGTGTTTTACTTCCTTGCTTAGATATATTCTGAGATATTTTATTTTTGATGCAATTATAAATGAGATTTAAAAAAAAATTTTCTCTTTGTGATAGTTCAATATTAGTGTATAGAAATGCAACTGATTTCTGAATAATAATTTTATATCCTTGAACTCTACTGAATCCATTTATTAGTTCTAGTAGTTTTTTGGTGCTGTCTTTAGGACTATCTATATATAGTATCATGTCATCTGCAAATAGTGAGTTTTACTTCTTTCTTTCCAATTCAGATGTTTTTATTTTTTTTTTTTACCTAGTTGCTCTGGCTAAGACTTCCAATACTATATTGAATAAAAGTGGTGAAAGTGGGCATCTTTGTGTTGTTCCTGATCTTAGAGGAAATAGTTTCAGCTTTTCACTGTGGAGTATGATTTTGGCTTTAGATAAATGTCCTATATGGTATTTATTATATTGGGGTATGTTCCCTCTGTGGCCCATGCTTTTGAGACTTTTTATTATAAATGTATGTTGAATTTTGTCCAAAGTTTTTATGCATCTACAAGATGATCATACATATTTATTGTTTAATTTGTAAATATGGTGTATCACACAGATTGAGTTGTGGCTATTGAACCATCCTTGCATCCCTGGGATAAATTCCATTTGATCATGGTATATGAGCCTTTTAATGTATTGTTGAATTCAGGTTGCTAATATTTTGTTGAGGATTTTTGCATCTATGTTCATTAGTGATATTGGCCTATAAGATTCTTTTTTTGGGGGGTGGGGTCTTTGTCTGGTTTTGGAATCAGGGTGATGCCAACCTGTAGAATGAGTTCAAAAGTATTCCTTCCTCTCCAATTATTTTGGAATAGTTTGAGACAGATACATGTTAATTATTCTTTAATTTTTTGTAGAATTCACCTGTGATGTCATCTGGTCCTGGACTTTTTTTAGTTGGGCATTTTTTTAATTACTAATTCAATTTCATTACTTGTAATCAGTCTGTTCATATTTTCTATTTCTTCCTGACTCAATCTTGGGAGAGTATATTACTTGGAACTTATCCATTTCTTCTAGTTTATCCATTTTATTGACAATTAATTGTTCATAGCAATCTCTTATGATCTTTTGTATTTCTGAGTGTCAATTGTAACTTTTCCTCTTTCATTTCTGATTTTATTTATTTGGACCCTTATCTTTTTTCTTTTCTTGATAACTCTGATTAAAGTTTTATCAATTTTGTTTATCTTTTCAAAAAACCAACTCTTGGTTTTATTCATCTTTCCTGTTGTTTTTGTCTCTATTTCATTTATTTCTGCTATAATCTTTATTATTTCTGTCCTTCCACTAACTTTGGGTTTTGTTTGTTCTTCTTTTTCTGCTTCTTTTAGATGTAAGGCTAGGTTGTTTATTTGAGATTTTTCTTGTTTCCTGAAGTAGGCTTGTATAGCTATAAACTTTCCACTTAGAACTGCTTTTGCTGTGTCCCATAGATTTTGGATCATTGTGTTTCCATTTTCATTCATCTCAATGTATTTTTTAATTTCCTCTTTGATTTCTTTAGTTGCCCATTTGTTCTTTAGTAGCATGTTATTCAGACTCCACAAGTTTGTGTTTTTGCAATTTTTTTCTTGTAGTTGAATTTCAGTCTCACAGCATCATGGTTGGAAAAAATGCTTGATATATTTTCAATCTTCTTAATTTTATTGAGGCTTGTTTTGTGACCTAGTATATGATCCATCCTGAAGAATGTTCCATGTCCACTTGAAAATAATATGAATTCTGCTGCTTTTGGATGAAATGTTATATATATATTAAACATTATATATACAATTTCATCTGCTCTAAAGGATCCTATAAGGCCAGGGTTTCCTTATTGATTTTGTTTCCAGATGATCTGTTCATTGATGTAAGTGTGTTATTAAAGTCCCCTACTATTATTATGTTACTGTCAATTTCTCCTTTTGTCTGTTAATATTAATTTTATATATTTAGGTGCTCTTATATTGGGTGCATATGTAACACAATTGTTATAACTTCTTGTTGGATTTATCCCTTTATCATTATGTAGTGTCCTTCTTTGTCTCTTGTTACAGTCTTTATTTTAAAGTCTATTTTGTCTGAGTGGAGACTGAACCACTAAAACATACCTCATTGGTAGACCAGTGTCACCCAACTGAGAATCACAAATCAATGCTGGTCTCTGACACTGTGTCTCATCCCACAATTGCTCACAGGGAAAAGTCCATATTTACAGAACACTCTAAGAGAAGTGGAGAAATGGCACTCCCTAAAGATGGCATGTTCCTTTTAAACCGTTATTTAGTACTCAGTTAAATGAATATAACATAATTTTTAAACCAGTTTCTTTTTCTTGTTTAGGTGAGTATTTTTTTCTTCTATTAATAATGCTATAATGTAAACCCTTAACCATAGGTTCTTATGTGTATATGAAAATATATCTATAGGCTGTATTCTTAGATATGGAAATAAAGGGTATTTGGTTGTTAAATTCTGATAAGTATTACCAAATTGCTCAGTGTAAGCAAAAGTATTAAAACATAATGTAAAAAAAGGCACTTATTTCATCTCCATTAAGTCACCAAAATGTGGTGTTAATGTCTTCCAGGTCACAGGCAGCATTGGAAACCATGCATCTCTACTATCAATTCAGTGCTTCATACTCTTCATGGAATCAAGCTCTCAGAACAGGAAAGTGGCAGTAGTCCTGGGCACTTCCAAGTCAGTGGCCTGAGGGACATCATAAGGCTTCTAAGACATAAGTTCTCAGGCCTGTTGACATTTAGACAACTTGTTTACCCAGCATCTGAAAATCTTTTTCATAAACACAGCATTTTATTTATAGAACCAAACATTGGGATTCCAAATCTGGCAAACATAACCAAAAGGAGAATGGAGGCTCTGAGAATAGCAAGTAAAAACACAGCAGCAACAATCATAGAAATTCTGGTTTTTTGTGAAAGTTTCCTGGATTTGGGTTTCTTTTCAAAATTAGACACATCTTTTTAACTTTTTAAAAAAATTTAAAAGAGATATGTTGGCTACTGTTCCAGGTGTGAATTTGTCAAACATGTGATGCATGCTAGATTTGACTTTGAAAATAGTGGTTCTCATAAAGAAAGTTCTCATAAATTGTTCTCATAAAGAAAGCAGGAAAGGTAGTATTTGGGAATAGGGTGAATATGTAAAATATGGTTGATTATTTTATATAAATGGCATGCGTTGTAAAGGTCATACCTGTCTAATCTTAGGCCACTTTTCAAAATATGAATTACCAGAAATCATAGTTAATCATTCTAACTCTTCTTTTGTATTAGAAATGCTGCTACCTCCATGTACAAGTGAACTAGAAATATAATAAAAATAAACAGAATATTTTGAAAGCAGAGGCAGTCATAATATGAAAAAACCCCATATGAATGCTTAAATGGAAATTTAATAAGAAAAGGTTCATTGTGGAATTCCTACTTATACTGGCAGATCTGTAATTGAAGTTGCTCTAATTAGTATTTCTTACCATTGATCTCTAGGTTTAAGCAACACTACATCACTCTATTATTCCTGAATTTCATTTTCTATTCAGTAGGTCTAGCCAGATAAGCTGCCCTATTTGTTCATTTACTTATTTATTTATATATTCATGAGTTATATGATGTTTGGGCTCCACTTAAGTACTAGAGGGTGCTAAGTTGCAGGATGAAATTGGAAGCTTAAATAGGTGAATTTCATTCTTTGTGGGAGTTACCATCTACTAAAAGAGAGATAAGTTTTAAAAATCACAGAAATAAATATATAAATGCAATCTTTATTTAGTGCTATGAAGAAAAATGTGTGGAAGGGTAAGAGGAGATATAATATTTTGACATGTTAGGAAGATTCGTTTGAGCACAACATGAAGGATGAATGGATATTTTCTTGAAGAAGAATGTCCAGGGCCAAAGGAATGGCATCAGCAGGCCTGGAAGGAGATCATGGCTGAGCACAGAGAGGGGAAAGTGGGGTGAATAACACCAGAGTCCTTGTGGAGGGCCAGGTTATTAATAGCCTGTGTGCTGTATTATGAGGCTTGTTCTTCTTCATAAAAGCAAAGAAACATTAAAATAGGGTTTTACGCAAAGAGATGACATGATTGTGATTGCACTTTAAAGCCATCATTCTGGCAATAGAATTCCTATGTAAGAATTTGAGTGAGGCAAGGGAGGCTGTCAGGGCCAGGAGGTTGTGACAATAGCTCTGGAAAGTAATACTGGTAGTTTGAAATGGAAGATTCCAAGTGGAGTTGAGAGAATGCTACATACTTGAGAGATCCTTTAAGGTGAAATTGATAGGAAAGTGATTGGGTATGTGGGGTAGGGGAGAACCTCAAGGCTGACTGGATTTGAAACTGGATGAATGGCACTTAGAAAATATGTGCAAAGAGAAGGTTGAAAATTTTGATATTGGCCTTGTCACATTTGAAATGTTCTGTAGATATTTTTCTTATTGTATATATGTATTTAATTTTGATCTTCATTTAAGAGAGAATCTAGAAATTTCTTTGAGTTTAAGCTGTCAATAAGTCCTGGACACATCCAGTAATTTTTCAGTGCTCTTTAGCAGGATCATAGGCTATAGGATGTGAAAAGCCCATGAAAAGAGTGATTTCTGAGGATAAATATCTACAAACCAATGGCAACAACAGCAGCAGTAGGACTCCTCCACTGATAAAACCCCAGCGTTTTGGAGATAAGTGACAAATGAAACCAAACAAGGAGTGAAACAAGTGAATGATTTTGCCTAAATTATATACGCCTAGGTCACAATGTAACACTTTGGTCAAATTTATGTTTTGACCCAAACTTTCCAAAAGTTGTGCTTGTGGTACCACAAATTTTGCATTGTTGTGGAAACAATTTGAAAGTAAGGCTCTCTTCCAGTTATCCCATGACCCTGAATGACTTGGTGAATGAAGGTATCAAGGTAGAATATACATACACTTTTACAACATAGCTTCAGAATTTACAAACCCTTAATAATTTAATATCTTCAATTAATGCATAAGGACTTTAAAAAATTCCCTGCTATGACCAAGTTAAATAAATCAGTGATATAATAGCAGAATGCAATTTTATTCCAATGAAAATGCATTCTATTTTGAGTCCAAAATATAAGAATATTTTCTCTTGTCCACATTTTCAGTACAAAAATGGACTAGTCTTAAGAAAAAATAAAATTACTGCATATAAATTAAAAATCATAATTAAAAGAAAAATTAGGGCTTCCCTGGTGGCCCAGTGGTTGAGAGTCCACCTGCCGATGCAGGGGACACGGGTTCATGCCCCAGTCCAGGAAGATCCCACATGTCATGGAGCGGCTGGGCCCGTGAGACATGGTCGCTGGGCCTGTGAGTCCGGATCCTGTGCTCTGCAACAGGAGAGGCCACAACAGTGAGAGGCCTGCATACGGCAAAAACATAAATAAATAAATAAAAATAAATTAGGACTTCCCTGGTGGCACAGTGGTTAAGAGTTCACCTGCCAATGCAGGGGACATGGGTTCAATCCCTGGTCTGGGAAGATCCCACATGCTGCAGAGCAACTAAGCTTGTGTGCCACAACTATTGAGCCCCCGTGCCACAACTACTGAAGTCCAGGCACCTAGAGCCCATGCTCTGCAGCAAGAGAAGCCACTACAGTGAGAAGCCTGCACACCACAACAAAGAGTGGCCCCCACTGGTCACAACTATAGAAAGCTGGCGTGCAGCAAAAAAGACCCAATGCAGCCATAAATAAATAAATAAATAAATAAATAAATAAATAAATAATAAACAAATAAATAAATATAATTTTAAACTTAAAGAAAAATTAAACTTTCAGTAAATTTTCCAAGGACAATTTTAATGAAAAGTTGGTAATTATAATTGATATAGACATTTAAACTGCAGAATAGTATGTTCAGAAATTAAAAATAGCTGGCACAACAAAAACACACTAAAATCTCAGTTGTTTATTAAAGTAAAGGCTTAATTCTTGCTCTTGCAAAGTCCATCACAGGCTAGACAGCCCTTCTACTCTATGCCAGGTAGAATATGGGGTCTCTGAGGTCTCAACAGCAGTAAGAGAGAGAGGTAGATGCAGCTCACTAACTCTGAAATGCCTCGGCCAGAAGAGATTTGTATCATTGCACTTCCATTTTATTATCCAGAACTGGTTATATGAACTCAACGTAACTGCAAGGGGGGCTGAGAAGTGTAGGGAATTCATAAATATTTGGTGGGTACTAGTTAAGTGATCTTTGACATGGTAATTCTTCCAGGTGTATCCAGGTATCTTCAGATTTCTGTCTGGATTTTTTTAAAACCTCATTCTTCCTACAGAAGCACTTCACACAGTATAGCAAAGCACTTATTGTTCTCTTTGTCTGAAGTGACAGCTCAGCCAAAGTACCATAATTTTTCAATAGTATCCATAATGGTGACTATAGGAACATGGAAATGATATGTTTACTATAGTATCTGGCCAAAAATATCTGCCAAGAAGTTCAGGTAATGGTGAAATTTTTCCTAAAACATTTGTTCTAGGGACAGACTTCCCTTTTCTCTCTAAGGAAAATGTAATTTATACCCAAATATCAATCATATGCATTCCACTTCCAGCCAAGTAGACTCACCCTCCTAAGACAAGAACTATACATGCTGGAATGATTATAACAACAATTACAGAAGTTCTTTGGAGAGCAAAGAAGAAGGAGGAAAACAAGGAGAAGGGGAAGGAAGAAGAAGGTGGCAGCAAATTTTGGAGGGGAATTACCATTTGGACAGAGGGAGAAGAACTGGGTAGATTTTCTTTGTTTTTCTTTTTTTTTTTTAGGGCTTCTACTCTACAGTACCTTCAATATCTATGCCAGGAAGGATGGTTAAAAATGTAATAGAAAACCCATCATATCTCTGAGTTGAAGAACCAGAAGACAAAGGTCTGGGGTGACTACAACTGCTGGAAAATAAGAGGCAAATCCCAGATAGAAGACAGGCAGAGTGAAGGAGTCCCAAATTCTGTATATAAACTGTGCCTAAATCCCTGGCTAACATTTAAACCATGCTTGTGTGTGTCAGTCTCCAATCATTACAGTTAAGGCTAAAAGAACTGAACTGAAACGTATGCAGCTGCTCAAGAGAGAGTTTGCCATTTGAAACAAACCAAGTTAATTGTTTGTACAAACAAACGATCAAACTACACTCTTTTGGAGGGGTATGACAGAATCCAAGTCTTCATAATACACAAGTTCAAGTTCATCCACATATAAAGAAGTAGGAAAACATGACTCATTCTCAAGGAAAAAACAATCAACTGACAATGATTGGAGATGATGCTGATGTTAGATTGAGGAGACTGGGAGTTAAAGACAGTTATTATAACCATGCCCAAGGACATAAAATAACTTACATTTGCAAAGAACTAAAAGTTGGAAATATAAACAGAAAAGTAGAAAACAAAAAGAAGAAATTAATCAAATTTCTAGAACTGACAAATACAATATCAAAAATAAAATATTCAAAGAATGAATTTAATGGCAGAATGGAGATGACAGAGGAAAGACCTGAAGATCTATCAATAGAAATCTGAGAAAGTTAAAGAAAAATATTTTACAAATAAAAAAACCCTCAGTAACTGGTGGGACAATATCAGAATGTCTAACATAGGTGCAATTGGAGTTGCCCAAGGAGAGGGGAGAAAGAACAAGGCAGAAAATATTTTGAAGAAATATTTCTGTGTTTAAACAAGATAATCACACTGGAAAGCCAAAGTACAAAAGATTCCCTCCAGTGTGAGTTCTGGAAATAACCTTTAAGAGAGTCATAGATTATGTTCCCTTTACATGCAGTTTAAAATTGAAGAAGAATTTTCTATCACAACTGAACTTCTAAAAATCTATGCTGTCTAAACACCCTCCATGCCTGGAGAGTCAGCAGAAAAACATCTAGATTTTAAAATATAAATTTACTGAACATTTACTTCATGAGCATCAGTTAATTTGAATTGAGAAGTGGCTGGGTGCATACCATAGCATTAAACATTCGACAAGGGTAATTCATCAACAGAACTACCTTTCTTTCTCCCAGGGAACTTAGATTCCATGATGAACAATACTTGGATGATGAACAATACTTGGATGATGAACAATTGATGTGCATGTATATAAAGTTTTAGTCTTTGTTTCATATTCAGAAAAGGCAACAAAACCTATAATACTCCCCCCATATATTCTAGCATTTATATCTGGATAGATGGAAAACAACATGATCACAGCCATATTTTACTACTTTGGGACGGTTTGGTTGAATATAAACATTTTATCATGGTTCAGCCCTGCTTGTTACCTTCCAAGTAAGCCCCTGCTGGAATATTCCCAAGATCATTGGTGACAGGAGCAGAGATTGCCATAACCTGTCCTTGCCTCATCTCTCTCACCCTCCACAGTCCAACCACACCAAATACCTTATACACTCATGTGCCTTGCAGTTTCCTGTCACTCTGAATCTATTCAGGCTGCCTCTCTTTCTGGGGCCACTTTTCCTCTAGCCTTTGCTTCACAACAATTAGAACCTTGTAATGCAACACTGAGTACTGCTGAAGTCTTTTCTTATGCTCCCTCCTGGGTTAGATGTGCTCCGTGTGCTGGTTGGTGTTCTGAGTATACATGCTCCTTATTGCATTGGTAATATTTGCTTCTGCATATGTATTTGAGTTTGTTTTAAATCCTGGTTCCCTTGTTAGAATGTTAGCACAGCATATGTCAGAAATATATTGTGTTAACACATTTTTCATGAATTAATGTGTGAATTCAATAACCATTTTAGAGTCGAGGAAGATAGAAATGAAGGAGAATTATTAATTTTGCCAACAAAAAAAGCATGTTAAAAACTTATGTTTAAAAAATATTTATTGAATACCTCCTATGTATGCTCAAAGAGCTTAGCATTTTAATTAAAGTAATGACATAATCAGTTTTCTGTTTTTCAAGGGCAATCATATTTCCCTTCCTTATGATCTCCCAGACATGATACCAGTTATAGGGATAAAGAAGTAACTAAGATATGATCTATTACAGCATGGTGATGATAGTACAGTAATAGATACAGACCTCTGAGCAGATAATTGAAATATGATAAATTCTTTAGACAAAGTGTGCATCACTTAGCTTATTCTGTATAACAATCTACCTCAAAATTTAGTGGTTCAAGCCATAACAATTTATTAGCTCACAACTCTGTGGATTGCTTGGTTCGTTCTAGCTAACCTCTTCAGAAGTTAGGACGCTGACCATAAGTCAGTGTTCTAAGAGAGCCTCACTCAGATGTCTAGTGGTTGGCTGGGGCAGGCAGGGTGATGGGTCATTGGGCCAAGTTTCACTCATTGAATAGGCTGCCCCAACTCCCTTACATGGAGGAAGCAGAGAACCAAGATCAGGAAAAGGACAAGCCCCAAAGCCCAGGCACTTTTAAGCCTCTACTGTGGTCAAGTTTGCTAAGGTCTCAGTCACCAAAGTAAGTCACATGACAAACCCCAAGGCAGTGTGGGAGGATACCACCAAGAGGCTCTGGGTGGTGGAACAGGAATTTCAGCAGCCATTTTGCGAGCAGTCTCTTCTCAGCGATTCTTAGCCTCACCCTGTGAGCTTTCAGCTCCTCCCTCTGATTATCCTCCTTTTCCCATAAAAAATAAATGGAATATCCTCCTTTTTCCATAAAAAATAAATGGCCCAAGTTGGTAGTTGAGTAGCTTTCTAAGTCTGTATTCCAATAGAAACTTGGAGTCCAGAGACCTCTTTTTCTTTTAGTCAAAGTTAGCAGCCCTTTTGCTGATACAACTTCCTTCAAAAATGTGTGTGCTTTCCATGCCTCTGTTGACAGAAGTTATACCCACAATTCTTTTTAAGACAGACCCCTCTCTACTTTAGGCAGCTTGTTAAGCTGCTATGAGCCAATGCTGTTTAGAGTCTTTGAAGCCCTTTTGTCTAGCTGAGAGAGACCACTAGACAACACCTTACATTTTTCTTAACTCCTAACAAAGTGTGTTAGAGCCATACCTTTGATATGATCTTGATACAGAGGCCATGCTTTACTGGGAATGTCCTGAATTTTAAATACACCCTCAGGTTTTAATTTACTTTGAGACGCTTTTACTCACTAGAGAGACTGCAAATGAGAAACAGGCAATCCAGCACATCCTGGCTTCTCTCTATTCTATATAAATTCTGCCTGCAAACTGATTAGTTCTTTCTTTAGCTCATCTCTCTTTTCCTGTAACTTATCATAGACAACTAAAAAAAGCCAATGATATTTTAAACAGTCTTCTTGAAAATTATCTTGCCAAGGTCTTCCAAATTACTGCAGGCAATAGTTTTACAAGTTGTTTTATAGTATTTCATATCTGGTGTCACAATCTTCCATCCTCCACTAACAGTTTGCTTGCCAATTTCCCAGACTTCACAAAATGTCTTATAGCTTCTGCCCACTGAATTGTTCCAAAGCTACTGTCATGTTTTGTTTTGTTTTGTTGTTATGGAAACACCCCAAGTGATACCTATATTATTTTCCCTATCAGTTTTTTTGCTACGAAAAAAATCACCCCAAATTGTAGTCACTTAAAACAAACTCTCCTTTAGTTCACTATTTTGTGGGTCACTCAACAGTTCTTTGGTCTGGGCTGACAATCTATGAAACACTGAAAATAAGCTGATCCCTACTGAGTTCTCTCAAACATTGCATTCAACTGGCAAAGTGTCTCGTGGTGTCTTACTAAGGTTGGCCTTTTACATGTCTGGCACTTAACTGGGGCATGGTTGCCACACATAGAAGCAGAGTTCCAAGAACAGGAAGAGGGCAAGCCCCAATGTGCCAGCACTTTCAACATATGCTTTCTTCAAATTTGCTAATGTCCCATTGATCAATAAGTCACATGGGCAAGCCCAGAGTCAGTGCAGGAAGCTGTTAGCAAAGGATAGTAAATTATGGTCGCTATTTTTTCAAGAGTCTACTGTTAACTATGAGAAGACTACAAATAGAAAGGAAAGGAGAAATTGACTAGCTATTAGAGTAAGACCAAATCCAAGCCACATAAGTCTTCAGAGCACAAATCCTGAAATTTAAAAATTTGAATTCAGAGACAGAGAGTCAGTACGGTTTGAAAGTCAGCAAGATCTGAAAAACACTCAATTTAACTGGCCACAAACCATAACTTATGTGCACCATGTATCAGATGGAGACACATGTGTCTGACAGCAGCTCCCTCTGCATGCTATGTTTTATGCACCCCAAGTTCTATCGTTAATGCATCCTGGGCACAGCAGTTCTCATTCTGATGGGCCGCCTTTCTGAAATATTTTATTGGTCAGCCATCCTTAAGGGCAACTTGGAGTCCTAAACACCTCTGATCGCAAGGGTTTCCTCCACTCAAGATGACTATAGATGCAGGATTTCTCCCTTTTCTTCCTCAGTGGGACTCTTCTGAAGAGAATGGTAGCTGTGTACTCTCAAGTCTTTGATTATCTTTAAAGCTTTAGCCTTGATGTCAAAGGTGCCTAAGCCTGGTTTAGGGAGAATCCCTCCCTGCCTCCAAGGAACTTTCTATCTGGACATTTGTAAATATCAACCTACACCCTACCACCTTTACTTGTACTCAACCAATAAGAAAGTTTTGAAGATGTTCACACAAGTATGTATTGAGTACCCACTACAGAGAACTATGCTCACTAATGAGTTTGGTGACAAAATTTGGAAGGAATGGGATAGGAGACCACCAGAAAGCAGTCTTGCTGAGAAGAGAAATGGGCTTGTGAATAAAATAATTTTTGAATATTTAAACACAAGAACCTCACATGCCTAAATAATACAATTATTTTCAAGATCCTAAGGGAAACAGTGACTTTCCAGTGTGTCAGTTTGATCGTCTTAATTTTCAAAGACAGAAAAATGAATATGAATGAAAATGGTACTATTTTATTATAGCCAGTTCAAGAGAAGGAATTGAGCTGAGGCAAGACCCAGGAGGAATATTCAAGAAACTACTAACAAAAGGGTGAAAATGTAAAGAAAAGGAAGAAGAAAATATGCTCACCATCATCCAACATCTTTTACACACCTTGGAATATAGTAAGGGACAGTAATGACTTATGAATTAACTATCCAATCCAGGGATTAGGGATCATTTGACTGCCTGACACACTTTTGTCAACTAAACTGAATTCTGAAGTCCTCCACCTGACTTAACCCCCATTTTACATGGCAAAAAATAAATTAGGAAACCAGTGCTATGCCATGGCTACACTCTGCACCATCCAGGGACATAAAGGCCACTCTAGTTACTGCAGTTTGGTAGACAGTGTGAGCTGAGAAGCAGTAGTCCCAGATTTGACTAACTTTCCTGAGGAAGAGTGTATGAAGTCAGCTTAACAACATAGCCTAAACATATTAAACCTGTACCATAGTTGTCAATCTAGTATATCTCGTGACTTTAGTGTCAGGGCCACTTTATGTCTCTACTAAAAATTAGATTGCTTCTCCTGGATAAACTACAGAGTTCAAGGCTGTAGAAAAAAACAAGCTAAAAACAACATCTCGTATCTTTTTTGTGTGTTTTCTTTTGGTGGGTGTTGCAGAATATTTACATGTAATAATTATTTTTATTTGAGTCAACTACCTTGCCTCTGACACTATTCCAGATTCTGGATGTGCAAAGATGAATAATCCACCTTCAAATAGTTTATGTTCTAAGAGACACGGACATGAACCTAAACCAATAATTATATCGTAAACAATAGTTTCTAGAATAAATAATGAATTGAGTAGTGAAGGGGAGTTGAGGAGGAAATAACTAACTCTATTTACATTGGGGAGTTGGGGAAGTTTCATATATGAGATGAGATTTGAGATGGTTCTTAAAATTATGCATGTGTTCTTTTGCTGTGGTCAGCAATGAAAAATTACATGCAAAAGTAAACGTTATTAAGAAAATAAAATTAAAAGACTAAGTTAAGAAAGGAGACGGTAGAGAATATGACTGGAGTCAATATAAATTTTAAGTCTAGCTGGCATAAATTTTTTATTACCTTTATTACATTTCAACATTATAGAAATAAAAATTAACATCATCAAAAACTTCTTGGGATGACAGTTTTAATAAATATTTAAAAATATATAATCAGTATCACTGACATCTCAGCCTATAAGAGCATTGCTCTTTGATCACCCTCCTTCTTAAATAGCATCATCTTAATACCCAAGTATAATGGTATAACTGAAAAGCCAAAGAGTTAGCTTGTAATTCATATGGGTTTTGTCCTGCTGTCTCTTTGCAAAGTTTCTTTATTGATAAATTATTATTTCTAATTACAGGACACTTTTTATTTATTTTTTTTCAGGACACTTTTTATAATAGCACATAGGATATTTTCTTCTAATCACTAAGATTTTATTTGTTCAAACTTTACAAGGCTCTACCAGACGCATTTGAACATTTCTTACCTGAGGTACAGCTGAGTTAAGGGAAAAAAAAAGACAAAAAATGCATCTGTACAAAACTAACTACTTCCAAAAAATTAGCAAGTACAGAAAATAAATACAAAATTTTGCTCTTTGAAATTTGCATTTTGCATACTGAAACATCCAGAGTTCACAATTTTCATTGAAGATGGCATATTACTTAGTGTGCTATTAAATGGATTAAAATGTAAATATTAGTTGACAAAGTCTAAGAATGGTGCTGCAATCAACATAGTCAATGACGAGCTGTTTTTTAAACATTTTTTATTTCAGTTTAGAATGAAAGCATTAGAAGTAAACTATGAACTCTTCATTCCAGAAACTCCACTATGAAGCATAATTCTTAGACATAATCATAAATGTTGAATTAAAGCATAAAAGAATAAATGAATAAATAATGTGTTTCTGGTTTAGCCCTTATAATACCTAGAATGCAGAGGCTTCCACAAGGGACAATTATCTCAGTGGTAAACATTAAAAAGATGAGAGGACAATGATGAGCTCTGGGTGAGTTTCTTCACAGAAATATATATAATTTTCAATCAAATTTTCATCAGGATCACACATTTAATTACTCCTTTTCATTTTCTTAAGATTTATTTTTCTGTTACTTTAACAACAAAAATTGTTCTAAATAACAATCATTTCTAGAATCTCACATAAGTTCAATTGTTCCTAAGTTGAAAGGTGCCAAATCAGAGAAAAAAAGACACTCATTTGATGCACAAATGTAAGTTTTATAGATATCGGCTGCACTTGACACAATAAATACACCAAAAAACAAAAACAAAAACAAAACAACACAACAACTGAACATTAATACCACAAATATTTGTTGTGTAAGTACCGAGAACACAAAGATGAATAACATAGTCCCAACCCTTCTGGAAATTCATGTTCTAGTTGGGAAATTAGACTTGGAAATAAATTATAACAAAAAGTGATCAATGTTATGGTAAAGGCAATCACAGCACATGAGGGGAAACGTTAGGAAGAAGGAACATCTGAGCACATTAGAACACCTTGGGAGTTCAAAACAAATGAAAATATCAGACCCTACCTTAGACAATTATACCACACTCTTTTAGCATAGGCATTTTTAAAGTGCCTTAAAAAGAATATTGGATGATCCTAACATAGAGCCAGGACTGAGAACCCCCACAGAGGAGATAACTTGATATTGAGCAGAGAGCAGTGGGGAGGTCAGACATTTTAGAAAGTGGTAAAAGCACAAGAAAACTTTGGAAGCCTAAAAATATATGATTTATTTAGGGAAACCAAAGTAGTCAAGATCTACTGCAGAGTAGATTTTGGATGGGGGCTGATGGATATAAAGTGATAAGAAATAAGGTTAGTCAGGTAGGAAGTAGCCAAATCATAAAGGGTTTTGTGCATCATGAAAATGACTTCAGATTTTATTCTGTAGCTGCTGATAAGCCCCTAAAAAATATTGAGCAGCAGAGCAACATAATCACGTACATGTTAGAGCCATTGTCCTGGCCACACTATGGAGCATGAATTACAGGGAGGCAAGACTACAGGACACCCACAAGGAGTCTATCGTAGAAGACCAAGAGGGAGAAGAAAAGGTCCAAGTAAGCCAGGGGAAGTAGGAATGGAGAAAGGGGGAGGATAGCAAAAGAGTTTTACAAGGGGCAATGTGGCTTAGTGGAAGGAGCAGTCTCTGTGACCCACTACTTCTCCATCTGTAAACGGAAGAGTTATTGAACAGATTAAGTGAGATATGGAGCTAAAATAGCATGTCATATTAGGAAAAAGTACCCAGGAAGTAGTCATTGTTTTCATTTGCAAGTAGATTGGTCAGAGCTTAGTGACTAGATGATATGGGAGAGGTGGGGGAATGGGAAGAAAGGTCAGGGAGAGTCCTAGGAAGATACCATGTTTCTGAGTAGGAGAGAAGATTCATGGCATTGTGAGGATGCCTAGCACCAAGATAAGAATGCACTTAAGGGCACGGATTTAGGAAGGGGTAGATGATGGGTGGGTTGATATCTGTTGATATTTGTGAAAAGGTTTGGAAGGGGGGGCTAGAAGTTTATAAGTTGCCTGAGATCAATTTGTATTTCAGGTACCTATGAATCATCCAGTTGGAGATATCTGGGAAGCTGAATATCTGAAGCTAGAGCATGATGTGTTTATATGAAGACCTAACATGAGTAACAGAGCTTTGAATTTGGCTTTATGTCATCATCATCATCATCATCAAGATGAACATCAGCATCAGTAATATTTATTGATGTGTCAGGCAACTAATTGATCCATCCACATTCTTTTTAATTTAGTCATCCAACAACCCCATAATGTAGAATTTTAGAGATGAAGGAACGAAAGTTTAGAGATATTACAAAGTTATTCAAGTATCCATACCATTAACAACAATAATTCTATATATCAGCAGCTCATAAAATATTTAAACTAAGAACAAAATGTATATTACTTTTCATTCGAAGTTAATCTGTGGAGAATTTGGATCTCACACACTGATCCAGTATCCTCCCAGAGGTCTGGCATCTGATTATCTTTGTTCTAGAGGATTCTGAAGGTTATACTCTGAGTCCATGAACCAGTGTTTAAACCTAGCAGGTCTTAGAAACAAGCTGTATAAAAATCATTTAAGAATTAGAGATCTTGAATTGAGGTGTCTTGTGTGGCACTGCTCACGGTGTGAGGTGTTGGCACAGCCACATTACATAAAGAAATCTGGTCTGAAAGGCTGGGTGAAAGCCTTTGCACGCAGCACCCTATGAGCAAGTAAAACTAGACTGTGCACAAAGGAAAAAAGAATAAAAGGATACTCTGGGGGAGGGGCTTCAAGATGGCGGAAAAGTATGTTGCGGAGATCACCTTCGTCCCCACAAATACATCAGAAATACATCTACATGAGGAACAACTCCTACAGAATGCCTACTGAGTGCTGGCAGAAGACCTCAGACCTCCCAAAAGGAACGGACACCCTCAGTAGACCTACACGCAGGGGCAGGTCCAAATCCAAAGCTGAACCCCGGGAGCTGTGCAAAGAAGAGAAAGGAAAATCTCTCCCAGAAGCTTCAGGAGCATCAGATTAAATCTCCACAATCAACTTGATGTACCCTGCATCTGTGGAATACCTTAATAGGCAATGAATCATCCCAAATTGAGGAGGTGGACTTTGGAGCAATGATATATATATATATTTCCACTTTTACTCTTTTTGTGAGTGTATCTATATGCTTCTGTGTGTGTTTTGTCTGCATAGCTTTGCTTTTACCATTTGTCCTAGGGTTCTGTTGTCCTTTTTTTTTCTTATTACCTGAAAAAAATGTTAATAATTATTTTATATTTTAATAAATATATTTTATTTTATTTTACTTTACTTTATTGTATCTTCTTTCTTTCTTTCTTTTTTTCCTCCCTTTTATTCTGAGCCATGTGGAGGACAGCTTCTTGGTGCTACAGCCAGGCGTCAGGGCTGTGCCACTGAGCTGGGAGAGCCAAGTTCAGGACACTGGTGCACAAGAGACCTCCTAGCTCCACGTAATATCAAATGGTGAAAATCTCCCAGAGATCTCCAACTCAACACCAAGATCCAGCTCCACGCAATAACCAGCAAGCTACAGGGCTAGACACCCTATGCCAAACAACTAGCAAGACAGGAACACAACCCCATCTGTTAGCACAGAGGCTGCCTAAAATCATAATAAGGCCACAGACACCCCAAAACACACCACCAGAAGTGGATCTGCCCACCAGAAAGACAAGATCCAGCCTCATCCACCAGAACACAGGCACTAGACCCCTCCACCAGGAAGCCTACACAGCCCACTTACCCAACCTCAGCCACTGGGGTCAGACATCAAAAACAATGGAAACTACGAACATGCAGCATGTGAAAAGGAGACCCAAACACAGTAAGTTAAACAAAATGAGAAGATAGAGAACCACACAGCAGATGAAGGAGCAAGGCAAAAACCCACCAGACCTAACAAATGAAGAGGAAACAGGCAGTTTACCTGAAAAAGAATTCAGAGTAATGATAGTAAAGATGACCCAAAATCTTGGAAATAGAATGGAGAAAATACAAGAAACATTTAACAAGGACGTAGAAGAACTAAAGAGCAAACAAACAGTGATGAACAACACAATAAATGAAACTGAAAATTCTCTAGAAGGGATCAATAGCAGAATAACTGAGGCAGAAGAACGGATAAGTGACTGGGAAGATAAAATAGTGGAAATAACTACTGCAGAGCAGAATAAAGAAAAAAGAATGAAAAGAATTGAGGACAGTCTCAGAGACTTCTGGGACAACATTAAATGCACCAACATATGAATTATAGGGGTCCCAGAAGAAGAAGAGAAAAAGAAAGGGACTGAGAGAATATTTGAAGAGATTATAGTTGAAAACTTCCCTAATATGGGAAAGAAAATAGTTAAACAAGTTGAGGAAGCACAGAGAGTCCCATACGGATAAATCCAAGGAGAAAAATGCCAAGACACATATTAATCAAACTATCAAAAATTAAATACAAAGAAAAATATTAAAAGCAGCAAGGGAAAAACAAGTAACATATATGGAACTCCCCATAAGGTTAGTAGCTGATCTTTCAGCAGAAACTCTGCAAGCCAGAAGGGACTGGCAGGACATATTTAAAGTGATGAAAGAGAAAAACCTACAACCGAGATTACTCTACCCAGCAGGGATCTCATTCAGAATTGACAGAGAAATTAAAAGCTTTACAGACAAGCAAAAGGTAAGAGAATTCAGCACCAACAACCCAGCTTTACAACAAATGTAAAGGAACTTCTCTAGGAAGGAAACACAAGAGAAGGAAAAGAAAAACAAAAACAATCCCAAAACAATTAAGAAAATGGTCATAGGAACATACAAATCGATAATTAATTTAAACGTGAATGGATTAAATGCTCCAACCAAAAGACACAGGCTTGCTGAATGGATACTAAAACAAGACCCATATATATGCTGTCTACAAGAGACCCACTTCCAACCTAGGGACACATACAGACTGAAAGTGAGGGGATGGAAAAAGATATTCCATGCAAATGGAAGTCAAAAGAAAGCTGGAGTAGCAATTCTCATATCAGACAAAATAGACTTTAAAACAAAGACTATTACAAGAGACAAAGAAGGACACTACATAATGATCAAGGGATCAAACCAAGAAGAAGATATAACAATTGTAAATATTTATGCACTCTACATAGGGGCACCTCAATACATAAGGCAAATACTAACAGCCATAAAAGGGGAAATCGACAGTAACACAATCATAGTAGGGGACCTTAACACCCCACTTTCACCAATGGACACATCATCCAAAATGAAAATGAATAAGGACACACAAGCTTTAAATGATACATTAAACAAGATGGACTTAATTGATATTTATAGGACATCCATCCAAAAACAACAAAATGCACTTTCTTCTCAAGTGCTCATGGAACATTCTCCAGGATAGATCATATCCTGGGTCACAAATCAAGCCTTGATAAATTTAAGAAAATTTACATCATATCAAGTATCTTCTTTTTTTTTTTTTTTTTACATCTTTATTGGAGTGTAATTGGTTTACAATGGTGTGTTAGGTTCTGCTTTATAGCAAAGTGAATCAGTTATACATATACATAAGTTCCCAAATCTCTTCTCTCTTGCATCTCCCTCCCTCCCACCCTCCCTATCCCACCTCTCTAGGTGGTCACAAAACACTGAGCTGATCTCCCTGTGCTATGCGGCTGCTTCCCACTAGCTGTGTATTTTACGTTTCTTTTCTGACCACAATGCTATGAGACTAAATATCAATTACAGCAAAAAATCTGTAAGAAATACAAACAAATGGAGGCTAAATAACACACTACTTAATAACCAAGAGATCACTGAAGAAATCAAAGAGGAAATCAAAAAATACCTAGAAACAAATGACAATGAAAACAAAATGACCCAAAACCTATGGGTTGCAGCAAAAGCAGGGGTAAGAGGGAAGTTTATAGACATACAAGCCTACCTTAAGAAACAAGAAACATCT
The DNA here is from genome assembly GCF_005190385.1 of Monodon monoceros. Lineage (NCBI taxonomy): Eukaryota > Metazoa > Chordata > Mammalia > Artiodactyla > Monodontidae > Monodon > Monodon monoceros. The sequence continues at coordinate 33,947,427 of NW_021703777.1, read as the reverse complement.
CAAATAGGCAACCTAATCTTACACCTAAAGCAATTAGAGAAAGAAGAACAAAAAACCCCCAAAGTTAGCAGAAGGAAAGAAATCATAAAGATCAGATCAGAAATAAATGAAAAAGAAATGAAGGAAAAGATAGCAAAGATCAATAAAAATAAAAGCTGGTTCTTTGAGAAGATAAACCAAATTGATAAACCATTAGCCAGATTCATCAAGAAATAAAGGGGAAAGACCCAAATCAACAAAATTAAAAATGAAAAAATAGAAGTAACAATGGACACTGAAGAAATACAAAGGATCATGAGAGATTACTACAAGCAACTATATGCCAATAAAATGGACAACCTGGAAGAAACAGACAAATTCCTAGAAAAGCACAACCTTCTGAGACTGAACCAGGAAGAAATAGAAAATATGAACGGACCAATCACAAGCTCTGAAATTGAAACTGTGATTAAAAATCTTCCAGCAAACAAAAGCCCAGGACCAGAAGGCTTCACAGGCAAATTCTATCAAACATTTAGAGAAGAGCTAAAACCCATCCTTCTCAAACTCTTCCAAAAAATTGCAGAAGAAGGAACACTCCCAAATTCATTCTACGAGGCCACCACCATGACTAGAGGTACTCAATGAATTTGGTAAAGTAGCAGGATACAACATTAATGCACAGAAATCTCTTGCATTCCTATACACTAATGATGAAAAATCTGAAATTGAAATTAAGAAAACACTCCCATTTACCATTGCAACAAAAAGAATAAAATATCTAGGAGTAAAGCTACCTAAGGAGACAAAAGACCTGTATGCAGAAAATTATAAGACACTGACGAAAGAAATTAAAGATGATACAAATAGATGGAGAGATATGCCAAGTTTTTGGATTGGAAGAATCAACATTGTAAAAATAACTATACTACCAAAAGCAATCTACAGATTCAATACATTGCTGATCAAAATACCACTGGTATTTTTCACAGAAATAGAACAAAAAAATTCACAATTTGTATGGAAACACAGAAGAGCATGAATAGCCAAAACAATCTTGAGAAAGAAAAATGGAGGTGAAGGAATCAAGCTCCCTGACTTCAGACTATACTACAAACCTACAGTAATCAAGACAGTATGGTACTGGCACGAAAACAGAAATATAGATCAATGGAACAGGTTAGAAAGCCCAGAGATAAACCCACGCACATATGATCACCTTACCTTTGATAAAGGAGGCAAGAATATACAGTGGAGAAAAGACAGCTTCTTCAATAAGTGGTTCTGGGAAAACTGGACAGCTACAAGTAAAAGAATGAAATTAGAACACTCCCTAACACCATACACAAAAATAAACTCAAAATGGATTAAAGACCTTATGTAAGGCCGGACACCATCAAACTCTTAGAGGAAAACATTGGCAGAATACTCTATGACATAAATCACAGCAAGATCCTTTTTGACCCACCTCCTAGAGAAATGGAAATAAAAACAAAAATAAACAAATGGGACCTAATGAAACTTCAAAGCTTTTGCACAGCAACGGAAACCATAAACAAGATGAAAAGACAACCCTTAGAATGGGAGAAAATATTTGCAAATGAAGCAACTGACAAAGGATTAATCTGCAAAACATACAAGCAACTCATGCAGCTCAATATCAAAAAAGCAAAAACCCAATCCAAAAATGGGCAGAAAACCTAAATAGACATTTCCCTAAAGAAGATATATAGATTGCCAACAAACACATGAAAGAATGCTCAACATCATTAATCATTAGAGAAATGCAAATCAAAACTACAATGAGATATCATCTCACACCAGTCAGAATGGCCATCATCAAAAAATCTACCAACAATAAATGCTGGAGAGGGTGTGGAGAAAAAGGAACCCTCTTGCACTGTTGGTGGGAAAGTAAATTGATACAGCCACTATGGGGAACAGTATGGAGTTTCCTTAAAAAAAACTAAAAATAGAACTACCATACGACACAACAATTCCACTACTGGGCATATATCCTGAGAAAACCATAATTCAAAAAAAGTCATGTACCAAAATATTCATTGCAGCTCTATTTACAATAGCCAGGACATGGAAGCAACCTAAGTGTCCATCAACAGATGAATGGATAAAGATGTGGCACATATATACAATGGAATATTACTCAGGCATAAAAAGGAACAAAACTGAGTTATTTGTAGTGAGGTGGATGGACCTAGAGACTGTCATACAGATTGAAGTAAGTCAGAAAGAGAAAAACAAATACCATATGCTAACACATATATATGAAATCTAAAGAAAACAAAAAAAAAGAAAATGGTCTGAAGAACCTAGGGGCAAGACAGGAATAAAGATACAGACCTACTAGAGAATGGACTTGAGGATACGGGCAGGGGGAAGGGTAAGGTGGGACAAGGTGAGAGAGTGGCATGGACATACATCCACTACCAAACGTAAAATAGATAGCTAGTGGGAAGCAGCTGCATAGCATAGGGAGATCAGCTCGGTGCTTTGTGACCACCTAGAGGCGTGGGATAAGGAGTGTGGGAGGGAGGGAGACAAAAGAGGGAAGAGATATGGGGACAGATGTATAAAGCAGAAACTGACACACCATTGTAAAGCAATTATACTCTAATAAACATGTTACAAAAATTAAAAAAAAGAATAATAGTTTACAGTAAAAAAAGAAAATTAAACTGTTTTTCCAAGTTGCCTGTCTCTCCTGCTGCTTACCAAATCATGTAATTCCTTATCCTTTGTGAAAATGCTCCATGTTGAGAGGAGTTTCTTGCCTTTTGAAATTTTGATATGAGAATTATGTTTCTTAACTAAAAATGCCAAAAGAGTTTTATGGAGCATAAATCCACAAGAGGCACTAGTTAACATTATGTTGAGTAATATTTGCATTGTTACCTCATTGTATTATAAATAAGAGCAGAAAATTTGCAAATAAATCTGTTTCAAAGAATGAGCAGGATAAATAAACTATTGACCTGAAATAAATAGACTGCTAGATATTGAGCAAAGATCGTTCATCCAGGATCAACAGAGAATTGCCATTCAGGGTCTGCAACAATGGTGAGCCATGTGCAAGCCCTGCACAGCATGTGAAGAATACCTTTATAGAGTGGCAAAGGAAGTCAGGAGGTATGTATTAAAAAAAGAAGTCATGGCTTTTCATTGGCTGAGTCCTCACCAGGAAAGAAGGGCCTTTCTTCTTTCTATTGAGTTCTGTTATAATCAGAGCACATGATAATTCCCCTTTTTAATCTCCCAACTCTATTTAGTTAAGGTTTCCATTTAGTCCTTTACAAAACAAAAGAAAAGGAAAGGAAAGGAAAAATTAAAAGGAGAGATAAAGAAGCAGTGAGGAGAGCCCAAAAGAGGAAGGGAGAGAGAGGGAAGTTTGTGGGGAGGTTAAAGAGAAGGAACAGGGAGATGGAGAGGGGAAGGGGGAAGTATAAGAGACAGATGATAGATAGATAGGTAGACGGATAGAGGATGGATAGATAGATAGATGATGGATAGATACATCAACAAAAGATAAAGAGATTGGTAGATAGGTAGATGGTAGACAAATAGAAGATAGATAATAGGTGACAAATGAGATACATAGGTAAAGATGCAGTTTTATTTATACAAACATGTATTTGGTATAAAAATTAACAAAAAATAAGCCCCAAACATGTTTCATTCATTCTTGATCAAATTTTTTTTAAACCATAGGTTATTAATTTCAACTAACGGTAAATGAGAAAAACTTGCTAAGACATATTATGGTAAACATGTTATTTGTACTAGTGCTTCAAGAAGATAAACGCTTTAGCGAGAGACCTTCAAGACAGCAGAGGAGTAAGACGTGGAAATCACCATCCTTCCACAAATACATCAGAAATACATTTACATGTGGAACAACTCCTACAGAACACCTACTAAACGCTGAAAGAAGACTTCAGACTTCCCAAAAGGCAAGAATCTCCCCATGTATCTGGGTAGGGCAAAAGAAAAAAGAAAAAATAGAAACAAAAGAATAGGGACAGGACCTGCACCTCTGAGAGGGAGCTGTGAAGGAGGAAAAGTTTCCACACAATAGGAAGTCCCTTCACTGGAGGAGACAGGGGATGGCAGGGGGGAAGCTTCGGAGCCACAGAGACGAGCACAGCAACAGGGAGGCAAAGGGAAAAGTGGAGAGAATCCTGGACAGAGGATCGGTGTGCACCAGCACTCACCAGCCTGAGAGACTTGTCTGCTCACCCACCAGGGCGGGTGGGGACTGGAAGCTGAGGCTTGCACTTCAGAGTTCAGATCCCAGTGAGAGGACTGGGGTTGGCTGTGTGAACACAGCCTGAGGGGGGCTAGTGTGCCACAGCTAGCCAGGAGGGAGGCTGGGAAAAAGTCTGGAACTGCCTAAGAGGCAAAAGACCATTGTTTTGGGGTGCGTGAGGAGAGGGCATTCAGAGCACCGTCTAAATGAGCTCCAGAGAAAGGTGAGAGCAGCGGCTATCATCACGGACACCAGAGATGGACATGAAATGCTAAGGCTGCTGCTACAGCCACCAAGAAGACTGTGTGCAAGCACAGGTCACTATCCACACCTCCCCTGATGGGAGCCTGTGCAGCCCGCCCCTGCCAGGGTCCAGTGATCCAGGGACAATTTCCCCAGGAGAGTGCATGGCGTGCCTCAGGCTGTTGCAACTTCACTCTGGCCTCTGCCGCCACAGGCTTGCCCTATATTCCGTACCCCTCCCTCTTCCCGGCCTGAGTGAGCCAGAGCCCCCTAATCAGCTGTTACTTTAACCCCGTCCTGTCTGAGGGAAGAACAGATGCCCTCAGGTGACCCACACACAGAGGTGGGGCCAAATCCAAAGCTGAACCCCAGGAGTTGTGTGAACAAAGAAGAGAAAGGGAAATTTCTCCCAGCAGCCACAGGAGAAGCAAATTAAATCTCCACAATCAACTTAATGTACCCTGCATCTGTGGAACACCTGAATAGAAAATGAATCATCCCAAAATTGAGGCATTGGTCTTTGGGAGCAACTGTAGACTTGGGGTTTGCTGTATGTGACTGACTGGTTTCTGTTTTTATGTTTATCTTACTTTAGTATTTAGAGTTTATTATCTTTGGTAGATTTGTTTATTGATTTGGTTGCTCTCTTGCTTTTTTATATATAAATATATATATTTTTTCCATTTTATCTTTATGTAAGTGTGTATGTATATGATTCTTTGTGTGATTTTGTCTGTACAGCTTTGCTTTTACCATTTGTCCTAGGGTTCTGTCTGTCCTTTTTTTTTTTTTAAAAGTAGTTTTTAGTGCTTGTTATCATTGGTGGATTCATTTTTGGATTGGTAGCTCTCTTTTCTTTCTTATTTTTTTCTTTCTTTTTTCCCTTTCTCTTTATTTTTCCTTATTTAAAATTTTTTTAATTTATAATAATTTTTCATTTTAATAACTGCATTTATTTTTTTCTTTCTTCTTTTCTCCCTTTCTTCAGAGCTGTGTGGATGACAGGATCTTGGTGTTCCAGGTGGATATCAGACCTGTGCCTCTGAGGTGGGAGAGCCAAGTTCAGGACATTGGTCCACCAGAGACCTCCCAGCTCCATGTAATATCAAATGGCAAAAGCTCTCCCAGAGATCTCCATCTCAACACTAGGACCCAGCACCACTCAACAACCAGCAAGTTACAGTACTGGACACCCTATGCGAAGCAACTAGCAAGAAAAAAACACAACAACACCCAATAGCAGAGAAGCTACCTAAAATCATAATAAGGTCACAGACACCTGAAAAGACACCACCAGACGTGGTCTTGCCCACCAGAAAGACAAGATCCGCCTCATCCACCAGAACACATGCACTAGTCCCGTCGACAAGGAAGCCCACACAACCCACTGAACCAACCTTAGCCACTGGAGGCAGACACCAAAAACAACAGGAACTATGAACCTGCAGCCTGAGAAAAGGAGACCCCAAATACAGTAAGTTAAGCAAAATGAGAAGACAGAGAAACACACAGCAGATGAAAGAGCAAAGTAAAAACCCACCAGACCAAACAAATGAAGAGGAAACAGGCAGTTTACCTGAAAAAGAATTCAGAGTAATTATAGCAAAAGATGATCCAAAATCTTGGAAATAGAAGTGAGAAAATACAAGAAATGGTTAACAAGGACCTAGAAGAATTAAAGAGGAAACAAACAATAATGAACAACACAGGAAATGAAATAAAAATTTCTCTAGAAGGAATTAATAGCAGAATAACTGAGGCAGAAGAATTGTAAGTGACCTGGAAGATAAAGTAGTGGAAATAACTACTTCAGAGCAGAATAAAGAAAAAAGAATGAAAAGAACTGGGGACAGTCTCAGAGACCTCTAGGACAACATTGAATGCAGCAACATTCGAATTATAGGGTTCCCAGAAGAAGCAGAGAAAAAGAAAGAGAATGAGAAAATATTTGAAGAGATTATAGTTGAAAATTTCCCTAATATGGGAAAGGAAATAGTCAATCAAGTCCAGGAAGCTCAGAGAGTCCCATACAGGATAAATCCAAGGAGAAACATGTCAAGACACATATTAATCAAACTATCAAAAATTAAATACAATGAAAAAAATATTAAAAGCAGCAAGGGAAAAGCAACAAATAAAATACAAGGGAATCCCCATAAGCTTAATAGCTTATCTTTCAGCAGAAACTCTGCAAGCCAGAAGGGAGTGGCAAGACATATTTAAAGTGATGAAAGGGGAAAACCTACAACAAAAGTTACCCTGCCCAGCAAGGATCTCATTCAGATTCGACAGAGAAAGTAAAAGCTTTACAGACAAGGAAAAGCTAAGAGAATTCAGCACCACTAAACCAGCTTTACAACAAATGCTAAAGGCACTCCTCTAGGCAGGAAACATAAGAGAATGAAAAGACCTACAATAACAAACCCAAAATACTAAGAAAATGATAATAGGAACATACATATTGATAATTACCTTAAATGTAAAAGGATTAAAAGCTCCAACCAAAAGACGTATACTGTCTGAATGGAGACAAAAACAAGACCTGTATATATGCTATATGCAAGAGTCCCACTTCAGACTTAGGGACATACAGACTGAAAGTGAGGGAAAAAATATTCCATGCAAATGGAAATCAAAAGAAAGCTGGAGTAGCAATTCTCATATCAGACAAATAGACTTTAAATGGACTTTATATTCTCATATAAAGACAAAATATACATTAAAATAAAGACTATTAGAAGAGACAAAGAAGGATATTACATAATAATCAAGGGATGAATCCAAGAAGAAGATATAACACTTGTAAATATTTATGCACCCAACATAGGAACACCACAATACATAAGGCAAAGGCTAACAGCCATAAAAGGGGAAATCGACAGTAACACAATCATAGTAGGTGACTTTAACACCCCACTTAAACCAATGGACAGATCATCCAAAATGAAAATAAATAAGGAAACACAATCTTTAAATGATACATTAAAGAAGATGGACTTAATTGATATTTATAGGGGATTCCATCAAAAACCTACAGAATAGACTTTCTTCTCAAGTCCTCATGGAACATTCTCCAGGATAGATCATATCTTGGGTCACAAATCAAGCCCGGGTAAACTTAAGAAACTTGAAATCTTATCACATATCTTTTCCGACCACAATGCTATGAGACTAGATATCAATTACAGGAAAAAAAATCTAAAAAATATAAACACATGGATGCAAAAAAATACTTAATAACCGAGAGATAAATTAAGAAATCAAAGAGGAAATCAAAAAATACCTAGAAACAAATGACAATGAAAACACAATGACCCAAAACCTATGGGGTGCAGCAAAAGCAGTTCTATGAGGGAAGTTTACAACAGTACTATCCTACCTCAAGAAAGAAGAAATACCTGAAATAAACAACCTAACTTTATACCTAAAGCAATTAGAGGAAGAAAAACAAAAAAACCCCAAAGTTAGGGCTTCCCTGGTGGCGCAGTGATTGACAGTCCGCCTGCCGATGCAGGGGACATGGGTTCGTGCCCCAGTCTGGGAAGATCCCACATGCTGCGGAACGGCTAGGCCCGTGAACCATGGCCACTGAGCCTACGTGTCCGGAGCCTGTGCTCCACGATGGGAGAGGCCACAACAGTGAGAGGCCCATGTACAGCAAAAACAAAAACAAAAACAAAAACAAAAAAACAACAAAAAAAACAAAGTTAGCTGAAGGAAAGAAATCATAAGGATTGGATCAGAAAGAAATGAATGAAACAGTAGCAAAGATCAATAAAGCTAAAAGCTGTTTTTTGAGAAGATAAGCAAAATTGATAAACTGTTAGCCAGACTCATCAAGAAACAAAGGAAGAAGACTCAAATCAATAGAATTAGAAAGGAAAAAGGAGAAGTAACAACTGACACTGAGGAAATACAAAGGATCATGAGCGATTACTATAAACAACTATATGCCAATAAAATGGACAACCTGGAAGAAATGGACAAATTCTTAGAAAAGCCCAACTTTCCGAGACTGAACCAGGAAGAAATAGAAAATATAAACAGACCAATCACAAGCACTGAAATTGAGACTGTGATTAAAAATCTGCCAACAAACAAAAGCCCAGGACCAGATGGCTTCACAGGCGAATTCTATCAATCATTTAGAGAAGAGCTAAAACCTATCCTTCTCAAATGCTTCCAAAATATAGGAGAGGGAGGAACACTCCCAAACTCATTCTACGGGGCCACCATCATCCTGATACCAAAACAGATAAAGATGTCACAAAGAAAGAAAACTACAGGCCAGTATCACTGATGAACATAGATGCAAAAATCCTCAACAAAATACTAGCAAACAGAATCCAACATCATATTAAAAGGATCATACACCATGATCAAGTGGGGTTTATCCCAGGAATGCAAGGATTCTTCAATATACGCAAGTCAATCAATGTGGTACACCATATTAACAAATTGAAGGAGAAAAACCCTATGATCATCTAAGTAGATGCAGAAAAAGCTTTCAACAAAATTCAACACCCATTTATGATAAAAACCCTCCAGAAAGTAGACATAGAGGGAACTTACCTCAACATAATAAAGGCTATATATGACAAACTCACAGCCAACATTGCTCTCAATGGTGAAAAAGTGAAACGATTTCCTCTAAGATGAGGATCAAGACAAGGTTGTCCACTCTCACCACCATTATTCCACATAGTTTTGGAAGTTTTAGCCACAGCAATGAGAGAAGAAAAAGAAACAAAAGGAATCCAAATCAGAAAAGAAGAAGTAAAACTGTCACTGTTTGCAGATGACAAGATACTATACATAGAGAATCCTAAAGACACTACAAGAAAAATACTAGAGTTAATAATGAATCTGGTAAAGTTGCAGGATACAAAATTAATGCACAGAAATCTCTGGCATTCCTATACACTAATGATGAAAAATCTGAAGGAGAAATTAAGAAAACACTCCCATTTACCACTGTAACACAAAGAAAAAAATACCTAGGAATAAACCTACTTAGGAGACGGAAGACCTGTATGCAGAAAACTATAAGACACTGATGGAAGAAATTAAAGATGACACTAACATATGGAGAGATATACCATGTTCTTGGATTGGAAGAATCAACATTGTGAAAATGACTATACTATCCAAAGCAATCTACAGATTCAATGCAATCCCGATCAAACTACCAATAGCATTTTTCACACAACTAGAACAAAAAAATTTCACAGTCTGTACGGAAACAAAAAAGACCCCAAATAGCCAAAGCAATTTTGAAAAAGAAACATGGAACTGGAGGAGTAAGGCTCCCTGACTTCAGACTATACTACAAAGCTACAGTAATCAAAACAGTATGGTACTGGCACAAAAACAGAAATATAGATCAATGGAACAGGATTGAAAGCCCAGAGATAAACCCACACACATATGGTCCCCTTATTTTTGATAAAGGAGGCAAGAATATACAGTGGAGAAAAGACAGCTTCTTCAATATGTGGTGCTGGGAAAACTGGACAGCTACATGTAAAAGAATGAAATTAGAACACTCCCTAACACCATCCACAAAAATAAACTCAAAATGGATTAAAGACCTTATGTAAGGCCGGACACCATCAAACTCTTAGAGGAAAACCTAGGCATAATACTCTATGACATAAATCACAGCAAGATCCTTTTTGACCCACCTCCTAGTGAAATGGAAATGAAAAAATAATTTAAAAATGGGACCTAATGAAACTTTAAAGCTTTTGTACAGCAAAGAAAACCATAAATAAGATGAAAAGACAATCCTCAAAATGGGAGAAAATATTTGCAAACGAAGCAACTGACCTAGGATTAATCTGCAAAATTTATAAGCAGCTCATGCAGTTCAATATCAAAAAACAAACAACCCAATCAAAAATGGGAAGAAGGCCTAAATAGACATTTCTCCTAAGAAGATATACAGACTGCCAACAAACACATGAAAAGATGCTCAGCATCACTAATCATTAGAGAAATGCAAATCAAAACTACAGTGAGGTATCACCTCACCCAGTCAGAATGGTCATCATCAAAAAATCTGCCAAAAATAAATGCTGGAGAGTGTGTGGAGAAAAGGGAACCCTCTTGCACTGCCACTATGGAGAACAGTATGGAGGTTTCTTAAAAAACTAAAAATAGAACTACCATACGACCCAACTATCCCACTACTGAGCATATAATCTGAGAAAATGATAATCCAAAGAGTCATGTACCACAATGTTCATTGCAGCTCTATTTACAATAGCCAGGACATGGAAGCAACCTAAGTGTCCATCAACAGATGAATGGATAAAGAAGATGTGGCACATATATACAATGGAATATTACTTAGCCAGAAAATGAAACAAAATTGTGTTATTTGTTGTTTGGTGGATGGACTTAGAGACTGTCATACAGAGTGAAGTAAGTCAGAAAGAGAAAAATAAATACCATATGCTAACACACATATATATGGAATCTAAAAAAAAAAAAAAAAAGGTTCTGAAGAACCTATCGGCAGGGCAGGAATAAAGACGCAGACGTAAAGAATGGACCTGAGGACACAGGGAAGGGCAAGGGTAAGGTTGGACGAAGTGAGACAGTGACATGAACTTATATATACTACCAAATGTAAAATAGATAGCTAGTGGGAAGCAGATGCTTAGCACAGGGAGATCAGCTCCGTGCTTTGTGTCCACCTAGAGGGGTGGGATAGGGAGGATGAGAGGGAGACGCAAGAGGGAGGAGATAATGGGATATATGTATATGTATAGCAGATTCACTTTGTTATAAAGCAGAGACTAACACACCATTGTAAAGCAATTACACTCCAATAAAAATGTTAAAAAAAGAAGATAAAGCTTTAGATTAATTATTATACTTGTTTAGAGAATTAAGAAATAAGATCGAAGAGTGTTTACATATTACCATAGCATTTAAATTAAGTTTATATTATTTACTATTTTATTACAATAAAGTTGAGTTTGTAAGTTTTTTTACTAAAGTAAGACAATGAAAATTTCCATAATATTGAATGCCATGGTAGATATTTCTAGCAAATGATGATTTGTGATGCTGAGATTTATAAATATTTGTTTCAGAAAGCATATTTGTTAGCATTTCTTTTTTGTAGAAAACTGCTTTCATTTCATTTTGTAAATAATGTTTATCACAGGAGATTTCTTTTCACCAGACTTAGGTAGTTAACCTAGTAATTCTCACCTCACAGAGCTACAGAGATCTAGTTCTAATACATCCAGTGAGTAAAAAACACAGGGAGATCTGCCTATCACTGGAAGATTGGAGGATTCGCTAAGGAAAAGAAAACTTTCTTTATAGCATTTCTCCAATGTCTGTAACTTTTATTTCTTTTTAATTAGCATACATGCTATGATGTGCAGGGCTTGGTTTATGGGCAAGCAGATGAGTTTCAATTCCACATCTGCCACATAGCATGCAACTTTGAGTCAGTTTCTTAATTTTGAGTTTCAGTCTCACCATTCGTAAAAGAAGGATAAAATAAGCCATATTAGAAGAGTGACCAGCACATGTAGATAAAATGTGAATGAAATGAATGAATGAATGAACAGGCCTAACATTATGCTTTCAACTCAAAAGTGCTCAATAAATGTTTATGTTCTTCCATTCTAAGAATCACTTTATTCCCATCTTAAGGCTATGATAAAGATAATTCTTATTCACAACTTAATTTATTTAGGACATGTAGGCAAATGGCTAATTTCTAGAAGTCCATGTTTATCACCTCAAATTCAACTCAAACCACCCTTTCCAGGAATCTCTCAAATTTGGAGTTCCATTGTCTCCTTTTGATACTTATGTTCCTCTTGTAACACAGTGCTTTGTTTTGTTGACTTTCCTCATTGTTTTCAAACAATTTTAAGTGTCTCTGTTTTGTTTTCTGAAAATATATCTCTTCTTTAAAGACAGACATATATCTTTTGCTCATAACACTACCAAAAGGCTGTATGTCTGGACACACAGCAGGCAGGCAGAAATAAAAGGTATGCTACCTAACCCTAGGGGATACATACAACTTCCTCATCATCTCCAGCCTGGCAGAGACCACATGTGACATAACTGACTTCAGTGGCACTGAACAGTTTTGAACAATGATGGCAATGTTCTTCTGCTATGATAGAGAGTAACAAATAACTTTAATGCCTGTTTCATCTACAATATAAGGTCATTATAACTTGAGAAAAATTGAATAAACGGGTTGTATTAAATCAAAAAGAAAAAAGAAAGGAAACCTAACTACTGGCATACTGAAATGGATCAAACCAATAGTCCTTGATAACAATACCAATTATTTTATATTTATTATATGCCCAACTTGGTACTGAGTGCTTTCAAACATTACATCATTGAATGCTCCATGTTGCAACCCAAAAAAAGTGGATGACTATCCTCATTTTACAAATGAGGAAAATGAGAGACAGATAGGTAAAGTACATTTTCAAATTCAGCCCACAAATAAGTGGCAGGGTTGGGATAAACGGTGTTTCGAACTCTAGAGCCTATTTTGCTTTTTCTATGGCACTTGGCTGCCTTTCACAGTTTACAGGCATTTATTTACTTAGAGGAATATGGAATATTTATAACTAACAAAAGCTACTTTTTGTACTTCCTGGTTGCACAGGAAGTACACTGAAATGGAAAGAATAGGGGAGGATCCCTTTCTGATTCATGTCTAAAAACAAAAACCTCCAGTTAAAACTAACAGAAGCTCAGGGCAAAAATTGAATCATTATTTGCTAGGCTGTGAAGATCTAATGCTACGAGTCCATTTCTACTCAAATGTTCTCACTCCTAGAGGAGTGGTGACTTTGTCTCTCATGAGTTCAGTTTAAACGCAGAATTGCACAAATTTCCCTCATTCAGAACAGCAATTGTGGCTCTCTAAAAGGAGCTGCTGACTACCAATTTTTGGGGTTCATCAAGGAGCCCTGCGTAAGGCTTTATAGTTTGCGTCACGTCCAGAAGAAGGCAGAGCAGACAGATTTACCTGGTGTGTCATAGATCAGTTGTAGCTAAACATTCCAACTGAAACAGAATGCTTCACCCAAACTTCTTGTCAGGGCAAAAAATTTCAGTGTGGAGGCTGCACTTCCAACAATCATTTAGACCACAAACCTAGTTTAAGACAGTTGCATTTTAGTGTCATTAAGACACAGCTGACTTATGACTCAAGGATGGATTCTGTTCATTCATTACTGAAAGGTGAGGTGTGGGGGGCTGTCTTCTGAGGTCCTGCCTTGTAATGCTGATGACAGTCAAGAAAATATTACTTCAATATTTTCAATATTGAATACTTTCAATAACCTTAGCCAATAACTAAGGTTAATAAAAATAAAGGTTACCATGACTTTGCTCTGAATTTTATGAAATAATGCTTTTTACAGACATCTTACCTTCAATTATCAAGCTCCAAACCTCCAATTCAAAATAAGGTTGAAAACATCAGGCCATGACAACTTAGCCTTCTTTGATGTTAAAGGTCCACTTACTTGATCTGGCTGGTTAGGTGCCTGTCTTCTTTCCTCTCACTGCTCCAAAAGCTGCACCTCGGTTCAGAATAATAACCTTTTCCTTGAGAAGAGCACTATTCTTCAGGCAAGTCTATATGTGTAGGACTCCAATTCCTTAAGAAGTTGTTCATCAATGAAGCATGATTTAAACTCAAGCCTGTGATTTCACAAAAAGTTTAGCAGAATTTCCTATTTGACTTTCTAATTGATACATACAGTCTTACTGTATCTCCCCAAAGTCTGAAAATCCCACTTTGAGAATTTTCTGCAGTTCTCCTGTGACTTTGAGTAGTATTACATGTAACTTCATTTCTCATGCTGGGTTCATCTTTATTCCTTGCTTCATTCACCAGCTTCCAAACATTTCATGACTTTAGTAAATTTGCTAAAATTTATAGGATCAGGTTTAGGGTGAGGGTTAGAGAGGTACTATCACAGAATATGTAACAACTTGCTAACCCATCTTATAATTGGTCTTGTGCTCATTTGCTAGGGACAAAAAAGTACCACAGACTGGGTGCTTATACAGCAGACATTTATTTCCTCACATACCAGGACACTGAAAGTCTAAGGTCAAGGTGTTGGCAGGGTTGGTTTCTTCTGAGGCTGTTCTTGGCTTATAAATGGCTGTCTTTTCCCTTCCTTGTGATCATTCTGTGTCTGTCTATATCTCAATCTCTTCTTAAAAGGACACCAGTCACTGGCTTAGGGCCCACCCCAGCGACCCCATCTAAACTTAATTACCTCCTTAAAGACTGTATCTCCAAATACATTCACAAGGGAGATACTAAGGGTTAGGATTTCAACATATAAATTTGGGGGGGTGGGGCGGAAACACAATTCAGCTCATAAGAGTCCCACCTCATTTTTTCTTTCCCATGTGTGCCTGGATTATATTCTTCTGCCTTCACTCCTGACACAACTCCTCTTTTCTATAAGCAGTATAATCCAACACCCCTCCTCAGCCTGCTTCATCCACCATTTTTCCCTACTCTCCCCAAACTCATTTTGAGCCAGAAGTGCTAAAAAAAATCAGCATTTGACTCTCTTTCCTTTCTTGACTTACAATATCATGAACAATGGAATGAAGAAGCAATAAGCAAGAAAGGCAAGAAAACAATAGATCCATTTTCCCTCTGAACAAGCTACAGTTATGGTTGGGATTGGAACGAAAATGCAGTCTAAGTATCATATATGTGTCCATGCTTACTTACTGTGGAATATTTTGTAAATGAAACAAATTTTGTAGTCATATGTTTAAAAAAATGAAATGAGTTTTTCCTTTGCTCATCTTCCTACTGTTCAAAACTGCATACTTATTTCATTTTGGTGTAAAAATATAACTAAATCAAAACAAAATTGTTGGGCTTCCCTGGTGGCGCAGTGGTTGAGAGTCCACCTGCCGATGCAGGGGACATGGATTCCTGCCCCTGTCCGGGAGGATCCCACGTGCCGCGGAGCGGCTAGGCCCGTGAGCCATGGCCGCTGAGCCTGCGCATCCGGAGCCTGTGCGCCGCAACGGGAGAGGCCACAGCAGTGAGAGGCCCACGTACCGCAAAACAAAACAACAACAACAACAAAAATTGTTAACATTCATTTTGCCTAATCAGTGACTTCATTTGTAAAGAAAATATTTTATTTAGGTAATTAGCAAAGTAAATAATTAGGATTTAAATGAATTTTGAGGCTGCTTCCAACTCCTGAAGTTTCAATCACTCAAATATCTATAATTTAACATTTGGCATTTAGGTAATCAGGATGATATGAAAAGCACACTCTTTATTAGCACTGTTTTTTTTTTTTTCAGATGAGCAAAAGGTATCCATGGGAACATATTATATGTTGCTATAGAGAAAAAAATAGTTATGGATCTATCATAGCAAAATTAATATTGGTAATTTTTCCCCTTAGATAATCATCTTAATGATGACACACTTCATGATTAATGTTGCTTCTTTCTTGTGAGAAACCTCAAGGGTTTTTCACAGTATATCTATACAGATTCTTCAGTACGTAGTTTAAACAACTCATGTTTTCCCACTGATACTTTTGTCACCTCTGGGTAAATTATTTGGAGTAAAATTAAGGAAAGTTTAAGCTCTAGGTAGTAAGAAGGCTCAGGTGAGCAGCTTGCAACTTTCACCCCAGGCTTCATATGTCTTTATCATGCTATGGTTGAGATGTTTTTAATTCTTACTGAGGTCAGTGTGTAGTGGGATGCCAGGAGCATTAAATGGATCCTGTTTCTTATTTGCCTAAAATGTCTCTTTTTTGTTAATTGTGCTTTTGAATTATGTTACTCTGACAGTAAACATGTTTAGGAGAAAAAGAAAGAAATTTAATAGGTGAGGCTGAGCAAACATAAAGGAAGGTGGTTTGTTAAATGAAAAAATAATTAGGGGAAGATGCCTAATGATTTACTGTGGCAGAATTGACCAACCTGAGTGTGTCTCTATTTTTGACCCTGGCCCCAGGCAAAAAGCTGATCGAACTTGTGAATGTTCCCATCTCTGAAGTTAAAAAGCAGGCAGGTGAAACTTGGAAGCACTTGTGGGAAAGGGCCAGATTGTCTCTTGACCTTTCTACAGTCCCTGGATAAGAACTGGTCTTGCTCTTCCACACCACCCCTTCTCTGAATGCCTGAGACAATGCTCTCACTTTCTATTATCTAAAGCCTATGTATTCTATAAAAATAAAGAGTTGGAGGGGGACTCTATAGACTGAATGTTTGTGTGTCCCCCCAAATTTATGTTAAATCCTAACATCCAAGCTGATGGTATTTGAGGCGGGGTCTCTCAGAGGTGATTAGGTCAAGAGGGTGGAGCCTGCATGAATGGCATTAGTGTTCTTATAAAAGAGACCACAGAGCGCCCCCTCATCCCTTCTGCTACATGAGGACACACCAAGGAGTCAGCTGTCTCTGAAGCAGGACGCAGGCTCCTACTAGATACCCAGACACTGAGTCTGCCAGCACCTTGAACTTAGACTTCCCAGACTCCAAAACTGTAGAAATAAATTTCTGTTGTTCCTCAGTCTATGGTATTTTTGTTATAGCAGCCCAAATGGACTAAGACAGGGTGAGAAAGAGAAGGACTAAATGGTTTTGAACACTTACTATATCCTTCACAAGAAATGTCTCAGAATTCTGTGAGATAATCAGTGTTGCTATTCTCATAATAAAGATGAAGAAATGGAGGCTCATGGAGCATAACTTTCCTAGGGCCATTTAATTAATAAGCTATAAAAATGTTTGAACCCACGTCTGTATGACTCCAAAGCATACTCTCACCCCATTCACCCTCTCCCTGCAGCTCCAGAGAGTGACAAATTTAAGAATTTAGGGAACTAGAAAATAAAGTGCATTAAGGACATAGATTATAATCTCAAAGTAGTAGCCCTCACAAAGGAACTTTCTGAACCCTTGAACTGTGACCAAAGGAAGTGACTAGCCTTTAATCACACTGTCACACTGTGTGTGTGTGTGTTATGCACATATATTATATACTTTAATTTACTTTCATGAAAAATCAGAAATTTAACCAGATTGATCTGAGATAAAGGCACCAAATAGGTATTTTGATTTATTTTCAGAGAGCTTGATTTTCAAAGAAACGACTTTATATTCTGTTTTAGCAAACAAAATTCAATATATCTCTAAAGTACCCTGTGGAGAAAGGTCATTCCAGGGAAAACAGCCTTATCTTCCTGACCTCCACGTTCTGTGCGTGGGTCTCCATAGAGATGGTGCCTTCATGAGCAATGAGCATAACAAACTCATCCTTTGAAGAAACAGCCTTTTGCAATTAGGTGAAAGGAAAATAAGTTTATTGATAGAAAAACATGGGGATAAAAGGTAGAATTTTTTCTCTTGAGATAGTGAATAACAACGACTTGATAAATGCATGAGCTTATACTCACAGGTGGTGCCTATTACACTCTTTTTTTTTCCTTTTTCCTATTTTTTTCCATAATTGGTAAATCAAATTATGACACAATGAAACCAGAGGAAAGGACATCTAAAAATCCTTAATTGTATTCATGTAACATACTTGCATAATGCAGTATCATATGAAATCAGAGACACATCAATCACAAGCAGCAGTTTTGATAATATGCTTTACTCCTTGTGACTGGGCTTTGGGGGTGGAATTAAAAACAGCTAGTTTATTTTTAAGGGGAACACTCATAATTTGTCTTTGGAAGTTACTCTTTTTCTGATTCGAAAAAAATCATATACATTTATGATAAAAAATAGAAAATTATTAAGAAACTGAAAACTTTCTCTGCAATCCCAATACCAAGTTAATTTTATCACTACTAACATTTTAGTATATTTCCCTTCAATATTTTCATTTTCAAAACACACATTTAGCTAGTTAAATTTCTATTATATAACAATTTTATCTCACTTTTGATTAATATTATTTGCTAAATATTTTGGATGGCAGGCAGCAATGTGCTTCTGTACCAGCACTGGCAGAGGCTTCAGTGGCCAAAGGAGAAGCTATCCTTAAATGAATCCTCCAGGAGCAATATCAGCAGCACTAGGGCTGCTTCTACGTCTGTGGTCCTCAATACTGATTGCTCGCCCAGGACCCACCCTAAAACAATCAATGCATCCAGTCATCAATGTTTTTTATTTTTATTTATTTAAAATTTATTTATTTTATTTATTTATTTTTGACTGCTGTGGGTCTTCATTGCTGCATGCGGGCTTTCTCTAGTTGTGGCAAGCAGGGGCTACTCTTTGTTGCAGTGCACAGGATTCTTATTGTGGTGGCTTCTCTCGTTGCAGAGCACAGGCTCTAGGCACAGGGGCTTCAGTAGTTGGGCTCATGGGCTCAGTAGTTGTGGCTCGTGGGCTCTAGAGTGCAGGCTCAGTAGTTGTGGTGCATGGGCTTCATTGCTCCATGACATGTGGGATCTCCCCGGACCAGGGTTCAAACCCATGTCCTCTGCATTGGCAGGCAGATTCTTAACCACTGCGCCACCAGGGAAACCCCATCAATGTTTTTTAAATGCCCCCAAGTGATTCTAATGCAGAGCCAGCAATGAGAGTCAGTGCTGTAGATTTTGAAGGTTTCAAAGTTTTTAGTCTCAAGCACTCTAAAATAATTTTGAAGAAGAGTGTTGCTCCACCCATTTGAAATTTGACCTCAGAATTTTTACTATGAATTTAAATATTTATAAAAGATGTAATTTCTGGAACACTATAAATATTGATATTTTTAAATAACTTCATTGTATTACTCTTTTAAATGTATCCAGAGGAATCTAAAAAACACAGCAGTTTGATATTACCCTTTCAATTAATCCATTAACCTTGTTTTAAATCAGAAATTTAACATCATTCCTTTAATATTGGACCTAGTGTTTCCATTTCTTTAAATTTTTATTAACAAGTACCACATCTGGTAGTACCTGCCTTGAGAATGCTAATGTCTGTATTAAGAGTTCTAGTTCATGATGCTCCAAACAGCCCTATGTGTATTGGTGTTCTCCATGCACCAAATCCTGACACCTTGTCATAGAGCAACAAGGCTCCTACCTCTCACAGAATCCCTGTGTATACAGCAACTTCAGGTTCTGTGTCCAAGCTCTCTTGCATAGACTCAGGCACAGTTCCATGAGGACTAATAAAATGTTGTGTGATACCACGCTTCAGTTCCCAAAACTCTTTCCTCCAGTCACTCATATGTGACAGCCCTCCTTTCATTTCCAGTTCCAGCTTTTTGGTTCCATGAGAAATTCCTTTATTTTAAAAATAAACCCATAGGAAAAATTGAATAATGCAAATCAACAGTTATTAAGGTGTAGGCCCCTCCAGGGGGCGGGGTCCCTGAGGCCCTTTCAGGGTGTCCACAAGGTCAAAACTAATTTTAAATACAGAAATTTACAGTGTTCCTAGATCTTTAGGAATTTTGGCTTCTCAGAATGAACACTGTTTATGTCCCCAGTCATGCTAATCCCTTTGAAAACCAAAAAAATGTCAGAGTTTGCATGACCTAAGGGGCTCAGTGGCTAGACGAGAAGCTCAGTGTTAAAGCTTATAAGGCTTTGTGTTTTGTGCAGGATGGGGTGACCTCCCTGTAACGCAGGGTAGGAAGAAAGGCCTCCATGATAAGAGATGGAGCAGTTGGGGCTCATTTGTAACATTTGCCTGTGTTAACCATGGAATGAGACCTCATGGTTTCTGCCCAGTGGGTCTTCACCATACTGCCCAGTTCCCTTAGCCAGAGCTGGCTGACCCAAGCTTGAAAAGCCAGCCTAGTCTTTTGGTAATTTGGAAGTGGGGCAAAGAGGATCTGGCTAAGTTGGCCATAGCTGTCTATGTACAAGAGCAGTCCAGAATGTTGGTCTGCAGAGAGAGAGACGGTGGAACCGTATTTGGTGGAACAAGAGGTCTGTGTGGCCCTAGAAATAAAGCCAGAAAGAGAGAGTCCTTGGACATCTTGGTGTTCAATTTTTCTTCAGGGACTTATTACAGGCTTTCAGGATACTGGTTTTATTACAGTTTTTTTTTTTTATTCCACAAAACATCCCTTTGTCCTAAAATAAGTTTCCCTTTATAATTTAAACCAGTTGAATGAGTTCTGTTCCTTAAAAAACATACAATTCCTGATGAAGACAAAATTTGATTTGAAAAGGGCTGCTATCTGCTCACATGAAATCTTTGAGTGAGTTTTTTAAAAATACTTGTTCCTCAAATAAAATATATCTTAAATCAGTATATTATTTATATAACAATTATATAAATTAGGTAGGATTATAGCAGTTGCCTAATTGTTATATAATAGTTACAAATGGTAAATAATTCTGGAAATATAAATACATTTTTTATTTTATTTTTTAACATCTTTATTGGAGTATAATTGCTTTACAATGTATGTTAGTTTCTGCTTTATAATGAAGTGAATCAGTTATACATATACATATGTCCCCATATCTCTTCCCTCTTGCATCTCTCTCCCTCCCACCCTCCCTATCCCACCCTTCTAGGTGGTCACAAAGCACCGAGCTGATCTCCCTGTGCTATGCAGCTACTTCCCACTAGCTATCTACTTTATGTTTAGTAGTGTATCTACTAACAACTTTTAAGGACTTGATGACACCATCTTGATTTTTCCATCATACATTCTATAGTGGTTTCAAATGTTGGGTAAATGTCTTTTCAACAAATTCTAACATTTCACTGGATAACAGTAAGAAATACCAATGATACAATGGTATCTTTGCTGAAAGTTGGGAGAGTGACATCAGCAAGATGGTGGATGAGGTGGTCCCAGCCTTTGTACCCCCATAAAAAAAAATAAGTTGGGGCTTATTCATTGGTGAAAATAGCTCTAGGAGATTTCTGGAATAAAATTAAGAAGTTTCAGCAGCACAGTGGAGCACAAAAACTGAGGATGGTCACATAAAAAAGTGTAGAAAGCATTTTATATGTGTCATCTCATACCCCAGGCAGGCACAGCTCAGTGTCAAGAGGGATTTCCTCAGCTAGCCCTTTCTTCCACCTCCTGGTGGAAAAAGATAACAGGAGGATCACAGCAGCCTTCACCACAGAGGACTCCAGTAGGGGCAACTGTACTTAGACAAAATAGGCTTTAAGTCAAAAGGTGTCTCTAGAGACAATGAAGGTAATTATATACTGTAAATGGTCAATTCAGTAGGAAGATATAACAATTATAAATATATATGTGCTGAACATCACAGCACTTAAATATATAAAACAAATATTGACAGATCTGAAGGAAGAAATTGACAGCAATACAATAATAGTAGGAGACTTTAATATCCAACGTTCAAAACCAGACAGAACAACCAGACAGAAAACCAATAAAGAAACAACTGACTCAAACAACACTATAGACCAAATGATCCTAACAGAAACATACAGAACTTTCCACCCAACAGCAGAAGAATACACGTTCTTCTCAAGCACTCAGGGAATATTCTCCAAGGTAGATCACATGTTAGAGCATGAAACAAGTATTAACAAATTTAAGAAGATCAATTTTTCAATTATCTTTTCCAAGTGCAATGAAAGAGGAAAATTCACAAATATGTGGAATCTGAACAACATACACTTGAATGATCATTGGGTCAAAAAGGAAATCAAAATAGAATTTAAAAATTATCTTGAGACAAATGAAAACAAAAGCACAGCACCCGAAACTTATGGGATGCAGCTAAATCAGTACTAAGAGGGAAGTACAGAGTGATACATGGATAAATTAAAAAAGAAGAAAAATCTCAAACTATCTAACTTTACACATCAAGGAATTAGAAGAAGGAAAACAAAACTCAAGTTAGCAAAAAGAAGGAAATAGTAAAGGTTAGAGCAGAAAAAAATCAAATAGAGAATAAAAATCAATAGAAAAAATCAACAAAAATAAAAGTTGGTTTTTGAAAAGATAAACAAAATTGACTTAGCTAGACTAAGAAAAAGAGAAAAGACTCAAGTAAATAAAAAGTGAAAGAAGATACATCACAATGGATGCCTCAGAAATAAAAAAGGATCACAAGGGACAATTATAAACAACTATGTGCCAACAAAATGGATAACTTAGAAGAAATGGACAAATTCCTAGAAACATACAACCTACTGAAACCAAGAAATAGAAATACTGAAGAAATAGAAAATCTGAACAGATCAATAACAAGTAAGGAAACCGAATCAGTAATCAACAACCTCCCAACAAATAAAAGTTCAATAAAATACTATATGGCCTCATGAGTGAATTCTACCAAACATTTGAAGAAGAATTAATATCAATTCTTCTTAAACTCTTCAAAAAATTTAAGTGGTAACATTTTCAAACTCATTTTATGAGGCCAGCATCACCTTGATACCCAAGCCAGACAAAAACAAGAAAATAAAACTAAAAACAATATCCATGATGAATACAGATCCAAAAATACTCTATAATATACTAGCAAACTGAATTAAACAGTACATTAAAAGGATCAAACACCATGACCAAGTGGGATATATCCCTGTGATGTAAGGATGGTTCAACATACAAAATCAATCAAAGGATACACTACATTAACAGAATGAAAGAAAAAGACCTTCTCAATAAATGCAGAAAACACATTTGACAAAATTCAACATTCATTTATGATAAAAACTCTCAATAAAATAAGTATAGAAAAAACTTTCCTCAACAAGGTAAAGATCATATATGAAAAGCCCAAAGCTAACATCACAAACAATAAGGAAAACCTGAAAGCTTTTCTTCTAAGGTCAGGTACAAGAAGGATGCCCATACTCACTGCTTCTATTCAACATAATAGTAGAAGTCCTAGCTAAAGCAATTAAACAAGAAAAAGAAATGAACTGCATTCAAATAGGAAGGAAAGAAGTTAAATTATCTCTACTTTCAGATGACACAATCATATATGCAGGAAACCCTAAAAACTCAACAAAAAAATTTAAAACTAATAAATAAGTTAATTAAAGTTGTAGGGCACAAAATGAGCATACAAATATCAGTCACATTTCTATATTCAAACAATGAACTATCGAAAAAGAAAACTGATAAAATAATCCTTTACACTATAGCAAGAAAAAGAAAAAAAAGACTTAGGAATAAACTTAGCTAAACAGGTAAGATATTTTTACACCAAATATTATAAAACACTGATGAAGAAAATTAAAGGAAACACAGATAAATGGAAAGACACCCTTTGTTCATGGATTGGAAGAATTAATATTGCTAAAATATCCATACTACTTAAAGTGATCTACAGGTTCAATGTAATCTCTATCAAAACCCGAATGGCATTCTTTACAGAAATAGAAAAAACAGTCTTGTAATTCATTTGGAAGTGCAAACGCAATATTGATTGCCAAGGCAATCATAAATAGGAACAACAAAGCTGAAGGCATCATACTTCTTGATTTCAATGGAACAGAGTAGAGAACCTAGAAATAAATCCACATATCTACAGTGAACTGATCTTTGACAAGAGTGCCAAGAACACACAGTGAAGCAAAATAGTCTCTTCAATAAATGGAGTCAGTAAAACTGGTTTTCCACATGCATATGAATAAAATTGGACCCTTATCTCATAAAATATATGAAAATCAACTTACAATGCATTAAAAACTTAAATATGAGATCTGGAATTGAAAAACTATTGAAGAAAGCATAGAGAAAAAGCTTTTCAACATTGGTTTGGGCAATAATTTTTTTTTGGATATAATGCCAAAAGCAGTCAACAAAAGCAAAAACAGAAAAGTGAGATCACATCAAACTAAAAAGCTTCTACACTGCAAAGGAAACAATCAACAAAGTGAAAAAGTAACCTATAGAGTGGGGGAAAATATTTGCAAACCACATACCTGACAAGGGATTAATATCCAAAATATATAAGAAACTCATACAAGTCAATGGCAAAAAGCAAACAACTGAATTAAATTATGGGCTAGGGACCTGAATAGACATTTATCTAAAGAAATGATATAAATAGCTAACAGGTACAGGAAAATGTGCTCAACATCACTAATCATCAGGGGAATGAAATCAAAGCCACAGGGACCTATCACTTCACACCTGTTAGAATGGCTGTTGTCAAAAAGACAAATGATGTGGGGGGATGGGGGGGATGAATTGGGAGATTGGGATTGACATATATACACTAATATGTGTAAAGTAGATAACTAATAAGGACCTGCTGTACAACACAGGGAACTCTACTTCACTTCGATGTACAGTAGAAACTAACACAACGTTATGAAACAACTATACCCCAATTAAAAAAAAAATAAAACTACACAAACTCAAAAAAAAAAAAAAAAAGACAAACGATGACATGTGTTGTTGAGGATGTGGAGAAAAGGGAACCATTGTACACTGCTGGTGGGAATGTAACTTGGTGCAGCCACTATGGAAAACAGTATGGAGTTTCCTTGAAAAAAAATAGAACTACTTTATGATCTAGAAATCCTGCTTCTGCATATATATCCAAAGGCAATGAAATCAGTATTTGAACAGAATATCTGCACTCCTTTGTTTATATATATATATATGTTATATGTATATATAGAATATTATTAAAAGAAATGAAATCCTAACTTTTAGAATAATATGAATGGGTCTGGAGGACATTATGCTAGGTGAAATAAACCAGCCACAGAAAGACAAATACTGCATGATCTTATTTACATGTGGAATCTAAAATAGTCGAACTCATAGAAGCAGAGAGTATAATGGTGGTTGCTAGGCACTGGAGGGGCAAAATATGGAGAAGTTGGTCAAAGGGTACAAAGTTTCAGTTATGCAAGATGAATAAGTTCTGGAGATCTAATACACAGCAATAGGACTATAGTTAACAATACTGTATTATATACTAAAATTTGTTTAGAGGGTAGATCTTAAGCGTTCTCACCACACACACACATGTGTGCACACACACACACACACAAGAAAATAGTAAC
The DNA here is from genome assembly GCF_005190385.1 of Monodon monoceros. Lineage (NCBI taxonomy): Eukaryota > Metazoa > Chordata > Mammalia > Artiodactyla > Monodontidae > Monodon > Monodon monoceros. Next base: position 33,921,947 of record NW_021703777.1, on the reverse strand, counting down.
CATGTGAGGTGATGGATATGCTTCTGAGCTTGAGTGTGGTGATTATTTCACAATGTACACATACATCAAAATATGTACACCTTACCTCTATACAATTTTTATTTGTTAATTTTACCTCAATAAAGTTAGGGGAAAGTTTTTCTTTTCTTTTGTTTTTTATTGGCTTAAAACAACACAAATTTATTATCTCACAAGTTTCATGTTTCAGTTGTCTGGACATGGGTAGCTGTGTCCTCTGCTCAGGGTGCCCCCCAACACCCCAGAGGAAATCAAGGTATTAGCTGGAGGTATGATCTCATCTGGAGCTCAGGATTCTCTTCCAAGCTCACTACTTGTAGGCAGAATTCAGTTTCTTGCAGTTAGGGGACTGATGTCCTCAGCAACTAGAGGCTGCCCCCATTCTCTGCCACATGGTGGTTTGTTTCTTCAAAGTCACCAAGAGTGTAGTTGTTGATGCTTCTCTCTGCCTTACTTCTTCCATCTCTGCCTTCTAAATCCTTTTATAAAGAGCTCACCTCACTAGGTCAGGCCTTCCCAGGATAATCTCTTTTTGTTTATTTATTTTTAATTTTAAGACTTTGTATATACATGTTTCCCCTGTTATTTGAAAATAGAGAATTCCTATGAAAATTTTAATAAGCTGAAATTGTGTAAATCAAAATTTAGGATACCTCTTGCTAATGGATGCACAAAATAAATCAAGGTAAAGCATAGATGCTCACAGTCACAGTTCAAATCTTGATGCTGAGATTCTGAGTTCAGTTCCTGGGGAAGGAGCTTGGTGGGGTCATTCTCACTGCTCAGGATGTGCACTGCCTCTATAATTGCTCAGCTCATGCAAAACATGTGATGAATACTATTTTCATTTTTCATCTTTTTTCATAAAAGTAAAATCCTCTTTGGATTTCTTTTGGTTAACATAAACATGTACTAATGTAGGTCTTTTGTAAAAGCTAATTGGCATAAAGTGAACTTGCGAAAAACGAGAGATACCTGTATTATTTTTAAGAGCAGTTTTAGGTTCACAGAAATATTGAGAGGACGGTACAGAGATTTCCTATATACCCTCTGCCGTCACACATCCCCTATTATCAATCAACATCCCATATCAAAATGGTACATTTGTTATAATCAAACCTATATTGATTGATACATAAATGTATCAAAACATCAAGTTGGACAGTGTACAATTTTTATTTGTCAATTATATCTCAATAAAGCTGGAAGCAAAAAATATATTTTTCTTTAGTGTTTACCAAAATGCTTAAAGAATGCATTCAACAAGAAATATAAAATTCACAGAATTTTTTATAATAAATTTTCATTCCATTAATTTTTTACTGCATTTCAACAGCATTGTCATATTCCTGGCCCTTCAAATTTTTTCTATGGTTTTATCTAGATAAAGCTTGTGTAAGTAATTTACATAAAAGTGTGTAATCCTGCTCCTGTTGTGCTATCTTATTAGGCAAAATTCTTCAAATTATTCTCATAGGGAACCATTTGAGTTTTAGAAGTTGTAAGTCTAATACTAATTGCTATCTCCTTCACATCATGTTACTCAGGACGTGTATCTAAAAAATTGAGTAATATTTAGAATTTCTCACATTTCCATTATGACAATATATCACATCTGCTGTTATTTAAATTATTAACTTTTGTAATTTATTCCCTGCATAATCTGTTATATTATTTGTTGCTGATGTTCATATTCTGTACGAATGTTTTCTTGTACAATCATCAAGTTTTGCTATGGTTTCTGCCCTGAATTGGTTATGTATTGTTTTGTAACAAGAACATAATTTCAGTGTTAAGCATTTTTGGTTGTTGTTGTGCTGGTGACTATGAATTTGCTGGGGGAAGTTAGTCTAACTCACGCTCAGCTGCCTGGCTCTTGTATCCACATCCTCACACATCTGCAGATTGGCTGTGGTTGGATGATCTAGGGCAGTCCTGGGTCTGACTAGGTTGGTTGGAGTGGCTCTGTACCATATCCTCTCATCCTCTTCTCAAGGCCAGAGGGCTAATCTGGGAATTCTTTTGCTGGTGAAGGCAGAAATGCAAGAGAGTGTCAGATGGTTTGCAAGACTTCAGTCATGCTGTGCCCATTAACATTCATTGGCTGAAGGAAGTCTGTGGCCCAGTTTAAATACCAATGGAAGTAGGGAGAGAGGGAGTAAATATTTTTTAACGATAAACCTAATCTACCACAATCCATATTAAGAAAATTTCTATAATATAATTAAAGTTTTGTGGATGATTCACTGAATGCTGGACACGTTCACAAAACTGAAACATAAACATTGAGCATTCAATACCAGCATGTCAATATTGTACCATATTTTCATATTTCTACTCTGCAGGATCAAGAGTTATAGTAGTTAAATCAGATTTTCATTTTGAATACATAACACCGTTGTTATGCATTTCATTTTCTTTATGTCTACTAAGAATGTGTGACAGGGACGAGGGGAAGATGGCGGAAGAGTAAGATGCAGAAATCACTCTCCTCCCCACAGACACACCAGAAATACATCTACACGTGGAACAACTCCTACAGAAATACTGAATGCTGGCAGAAGACCTCAGACCTCCCAAAAGGCAAGAAAGTCCCCACGTACCTGGGTAGGGCAAAAGAAAAAAGAATAAACATAGAGAAAAGGATAGGGACGGGACCTGCACCAGTGGGAGGGAGCTGCGAAGGAGGAAAGGTTTCCTCACACTATGAAGGCCCTTCGCGGGCAGGGACTGCGGGTGGCGGAGCGGGGAAGCTTCGGAGTTGCAGAGGAGAGCACAGCAACAGGAGTGCGGAGGCCAAAGCGGAGAGATTCCCGCCCAGAGGATCGGTGCGGACTAGCACTCACCAGCCCGAGAGGCTTGTCTGCTCCCCTGCCGGGGGGAGGCTGGGGCTGGGAGCTGAGGCTGAGGCTTCAGTCGGAGCGCAGGGAGAGGACTGGGGTGGGCGGCGTGAACACAGCCCACAGGAGTTTAGTGCACCACTGCTAGCCGGGAGGGAGTCCAGAGAAAAGTCTGGACCTGCCTAAGAGGCAAGAGACTTTTTCTTCCCTCTTTGTTTCCTGGTGCGCGAGGAGAGGGGATTAAGAGGGCTGCTTAAAAGGAGCTCCAGAGATGGGCGCGAGCCACGGCTAAAAGCGCGGACCCCAGAGATGGGCAGGAGATGCTAAGGCTGCTGCTGCTGCCACCAAGAAGCCTGTGTGCGAGCACAGGTCACTAACCACACCCTCCTTCCAGGGAGCCTGTGCAGCCCGCCACTGCCAAAGTCCCGGGATCCAGGGACAACTTCCCCGGGAGAACGCAGGGCGCGCCTCAGGCTGCTGTAACTTCATGCTGGCCTCTGCCACCGCAGGCTCGCCCCGCACTCCGTACCCCTCCCTCCCCCCGGCCTGAGTGAGCCAGAGTCCCCACAGCAGCTGCTCCTTTAACCCCGTCCTGTCTGAGTGAAGAACAGACGTCCTCTGGTGACCTACACGCAGAGGCGGGGCCAAATCCAAAGCTGAGCCCCTGGGAGCTGTGAGAACAAACAAGAGAAAGGGAAATCTCTCCCAGCAGTCGCAGAAGCAGCGGATTAAAGCTCCACAAACTTGATGTACCCTGCATCTGTGGAATACCTGAATAGACAACGAATCATCCCAAATTGAGGAGGTGGACTTTGAGAGCAAGATTTATGATTTTTTCCCCCTTTTCCTCTTTTTGTGAGTGTGTATGTGTATGCTTCTGTGTGAGATTTTGTCTGTATAACTTTGCTTCCACCATTTGTCCTGGGTTCTATCCGTCTTTTTTTTGTTTGTTTTTAAAAAAATTGTTTTTCTTAATAATTATTTATTTTAATAACCTTATTTTATTTTGTCCTACTTTATTTTATTTTATCTTTTCTTTCTTTCCTTCCTTCCTTCCCTCCTTCCTTCCTTCCTTCCTCTCTCCCTCCTTCCCTCCCTTCTTTTTTCCTTCCTTCCTCCCTCCCTCCCTCTTTCTTTCTTTCTTTCTTTCTTTTTTTTCTTTCTTTCCTTCTTTCTTTCTGCTTTTTCTCCCTTTTATTCTGAGCCGTGTGGATGAAAGGCTCTTGGTGCTCCAGCCAGGAGTCAGGGCTCTGCCTCTGAGGTGGGAGAGCCAACTTCAGGACACAGGTCCACAAGAGACCTCCCAGCTCCACATAATATCAAATGGCGAAAATCTCCCAGAGATCTCCATCTCAACACCAGCACCGAGCATCACTCAATGACCAGCAAGCTACAGTGCTGGACACCCTACGCCAAACAACTAGCAAGACAGGAACACAACCCCACCCATTAGCAGAGAGGCTACCTAAAATCATCATAAGTCCAGAGACACCCCAAAACACACCACGAGACATGGACCTGCCCACCAGAAAGACAAGATCCAGCCTCATCCACCAGAACACAGGTATTAGTCCCATCCACCAGGAAGCCTACACAACCCACTGAACCAACTGTAGCCACTGGAGACAGACACCAAAAACAATGGGAACTATGAACCTGCAGCATGCAAAAAGGAGACCCCAAACACAGTAAGATAAACAAAATGAGAAGACAGAAAAATGCACAGCAGGTGAAGGAGCAAGATAAAAATCCACCAAACCTAACAAATGAAGAGGAAATAGGCAGTCTACCTGAAAAAGAAATCAGAATAATGATAGTAAAGATGATCCAAAATCTTGGAAATAGAATAGACAAAATGCAAGAAACATTTAACAAGGACCTAGAAAAACTAAGATGAAAGAAGCAATGATGAACAACACAATAAATGAAATTAAAAATACTCTAGATGGTATCAATAGCAGAATAACTGAGGCAGAAGAACGGATAAGTGACCTGGAAGATAATATAGTGGAAATAACTACTGCAGAGCAGAATAAAGAAAAAAGAATGAAAAGAACTGAGGACAGTCTCAGTGACTTCAGGGACAACATTAAATGCACCAAAATTCGAATTATATATAGAAGAGGAAAAAAAAGGGACTGAGAAAATATTTGAAGAGATTATAGTTGAAAACTTCCCTAATATGGGAAAAGAAATAGTTAGTCAAGTCCAGGAAGCACAGAGAGTCCCATACAGGATAAATCCAAGGAGAAACATGCCAAGACACATATTAATCAAACTGTCAAAAATTAAATACAAAGAAAACATATTAAAAGCAGCAAGGGAAAAACAACAAATAACACACAAGGGAATCCCCATAAGGTTAACAGCTGATCTCTCAGCAGAAACCCTACAAGCCAGAAGGGAGTGGCAGGACATACTGAAAGTGATGAAGGAGAAAAACCTGCAACCAAGACTACTCTACCCAGCAAGGATGTCATTCAGATTTGATGGAGAAATTAAAACCTTTACAGACAAGCAAAAGCTGAGAGAGTTCAGCACCACCAAACCAGCTTTACAACAAATGCTAAAGGAACTTCTCTAGGCAGGAAACACAAGAGAAGGAAAAGACCTAAAATAGCAAACCCAAAACATTTAAGAAAATGGGAATAGGAACATACATATCAATTATTATCTTAAATGTAAATGGACTAAATGCTCCCACCAAAAGACACAGATTGGCTGAATGGATACAAAAACAAGACCCATATATACGCTGTCTACAAGAGACCCACTTCAGACCTAGAGACACATACAGACTGAAAGTAAGGGGATGGAAAAAGATATTCCATGCAAATGGAAACCAAAAGAAAGCTGGAGCAGCAATTCTCATATCAGACAAAATAGACTTGAAAATAAAGACTATTACAAGAGACAAAGAAGGACACTACATAATGATCAAGGGATCAATCCAAGAAGAAGATATAACAATTGTAAATATTTATGTGCCCAACACAGGAGCACTTCAATACATAAGGCAAATACTATCAGCCATAAAAGGGGAGATTGGCAGTAACACATTCATAGTAGGGACTTTAACACCCCATTTTCACCAATGGACACATCATTCAAAATGAGAATAAATAAGGAAACACAAGCTTTAATTGATACATTAAACAAGATGGACTTAATTGATATTTATGGGACATTCCATCCAGAAACAACAGAATACACATTTTTCACAAGTGCTCATGGAACATTCTCCAGGATAGATCATATCTTGGGTCAAAAATCAAGCCTTGGTAAATTTAAGAAAATTGAAATTGTATCAAGTATCTTTTCCGACCACAACTCTATGAAAGTAGATATCAATTACAGGAAAACATCTGTAAAAAATACAAACACATGGAGGCTAAACAATACACTACTTAATAACGAAGTGATCACTGAAGAAATCAAAGAGGAAATTAAAAAATAACTAGAAATAAATGAAAATGGAGACACGACGACCCAAAACGTATGGGATGCAGCAAAAGAAGTTCTAAGAGGGAAGTTTATAGCAACACAATCCTACCTTAAGAAACAGGAAACATCTTGAATAAACAACCTAACCTTGCACCTAAAGCAATTAGAGAAGGAAAAACAAAAAACCCCAAAGTTAGCAGAAGGAAAGAAATCATAAAAATCAGATCAGAAATAAATGAAAAGGAAATGAAGGAAACGATAGCAAAGATCAATAAAACTAAAAGCTGGATCTTTGAAAAGATAAACCAAATTGATAAACCATTAGCCAGACTCATCAAGAAAAAAATGGAGAAGACTCAAATCAATAGAATTAGAAATGAAAAGGGAGAAGTAACAACTGACACTGCAGAAATACAAAAGATCATGAGAGATACTACAAGCAGGTCTATGCCAATAAAATGGACAACCTGGAAGAAATGGACAAATTCTTAGAAATGCACAACCTGCCAAGAATGAATCAGGAAGAAATAGAAAATATGAACAGACCAATCACAAGCACTGAAATTGAAACTGTGATTAAAAATCTTCCAACAAACAAAAGCCCAGGACCAGATGGCTTCACAGGCGAATTCTATCAAACATTTAGAGAAGAGATAACACCTATCCTTCTCAAACTCTTCCAAAATATTGCATAGTGAGCAACACTCCCAAACTCATTCTACGAGGCCACCATCACCCTGATACCAAAACCAGACAAGGATGTTACAAAGAAAGAAAACTAGAGGCCAATATCACTGATGAACATAGATGCAAAAATCCTCAACAAAATACTAGCAATTAGTATACTAACTAAATACTAGCAAATACAGCACATTAAAAGGATCATACACCATGATCAAGTGAGGTTTATTCCAGGAATGCAAGGATTCTTCAATATACGCAAATCAATCAACGTGATACACCATATTAACAAACTGAGGGATAAAAACCATATGATCATCTCAATAGATGCAGAGAAAGCTTTCAACAAAATTCAACACCAATTTATGACAAAAATCCTGCAGAAAGTAGGCATAGAGGGAACTTTCCTCAACATAATAAAGTTCATATATGACAAACCCACAGCCAACATCGTCCTCCATGGTGAAAAACTGAAAGCATTTCCACTAAGATCAGGAACAAGACAAGGTTGCCCACTCTCACCACTCTTATTCAACATAGTTTTGGAAATCTTAGCCACAGCAATCAGAGAAGAAAAGGAAATAAAAGTAATCCAAATCGGAAAAGAACAAGTAAAGCTGTCACTGTAGAGAATCCTAAAGATGCTACCAGAAAACTACTAGAGCTAATCAGTGAATTTGGTAAAGTAGCAGGGTACATAATTAATGCACAGAAATCTCTGCCATTCCTATACACTAATGATGAAAAATCTGAAAGTGAAATTAAGAAAACACTCCCATTTACCACTGCAACAAAAAGAATAAAATATCTAGGAATAAACCTACCTGAGGAGACAAAAGACCTGTACGCAGAAAATTATAAGACACTGATGAAAGAAATTAAAGATGATACAAATAGATGGAGAGATATAGCATGTTCTTGGATGGGAAGAATCAACATTGTGAAAATGACTCTACTACCCAAAGCAACCTACAGATTCAATACAATACCTATCAAACTACCACTGGCATTTATCACAGAACTAGAACAAAAAAATTCACAATTTGTATGGAAACACAAAAGACCCCGAATAGCCAAAGCAATCTTGAGGATGAAAAATGGAGCTGGAGCAATCACGCTCCCTGACTTCAGACTATACTACAAAGCTACAGTAATTAAGACAGTATGGTACCGGCACAAAAACAGAAATATAGATCAATGGAACAGGATAGAAAGCCCAGAGATAAACCCACGCACATATGGTCACCTTATCTTTGATAAAGGAGGCAGGAATGTGCAGTGGAAAACGGACAGCCTCTTCAATAAGTGGTGCTGGGAAAACTGGACAGGTACTTGTAAAAGTATGAGGTTAGATCATTCCCTAACACCATACACAAAAATAAGCTCAAAATGGATTAAAGACCTAAATGTAAGGCCAGAAACTATCAAACTCTTAGAGGAAAACATAGGCAGGACACACTATGACATAAATCACAGCAAGATCCTTTTTGACCCACCTCCTAGAGAAATGGAAATAAAAACAAAAATAAACAAATGGGATCTAATGAAACTTCAGAGCTTTTGCACAGCAAAAGAAACGATAAACAAGACCAAAAGACAGCCCTCAGAATGGGAGAAAATATTTGCAAATGAAGCAACTGACAAAGGATTAATTTCCAAACTTTACAAGCAGTTCATGCAGCTCAATAACAAAAAAAAAAGAAACCCAATCCAAAAATGGGCAGAAGACCTAAATAGACATTTCTCCAAAGAAGATAAACATACTGCCAACAAACACATGAAAGAATGCTCAACATCATTAATCATTAGAGAGATGCAAATCGAAACTACAATAAGATATCATCTCACACCAGTCAGAATGGCCATCATCAAAAAATCTAGAAACAATAAATGCTGGAGAGGGTGTGGAGAAAAGGGAACACTCTTGCACTGCTGGTGGGAATGTGAATTAGTACAGCCACTATGGAGAACAGTATGGAGGTTCCTTAAAATACTACAAATAGAGCTACCATATGACCCAGCAATCCCACTACTGGGCATATATCCTGAGAAAACCATAGTTCAAAAAGAGTCATGTACCAAAATATTCATTGCAGCTCTATTTACAATAGCCTGGAGATGGAAACAACCTAAGTGTCCGTCATCGGATGAATGGATAAAGAAGATGTGGCAATGGAATATTACTCAGCCATAAAGAGAAACGAAATTGAGCTATTTGTGATGAGGTGGATAGACCTAGAGTCTGTCATGCCGAGTGAAGTAAGTCAGAAGGAGAAAGACAAATACCGTATGCTAACACATATATATGTAATCTAAGAAAAAAAAATGTCATGAAGAACCTAGGGGTAAGACAGGAATAAAGACACAGACCTACTAGAGAATGGACTTGAGGATATGGGTAGGGGGAAGGGTAAGCTGTGACAAAGCGAGAGAGTGGCATGGACATATACACACTACCAAACGTAAAATAGATAGCTAGTGGGAAGCAGCCGCATAGCACAGGGAGAGAAGTTTGGTGCTTTGTGACCGCCTGGAGGGGTGGGATAGGGAAGGTGAGAGGGAGGGAGACGCAAGAGGGAAGAGATATGGGAACATATATATATGTATAACTGATTCACTTTGTTATAAAGCAGAAACTAACACACCATTGTAAAGCAATTATACTCCAATAAAGATGTAAAAAAATTAAAATAAATAAATAAATAAAAAAGAATATGTGATAATTATTGCCAACATTTTTAACCATCTCATTCTTCAGTTTATTCTTTTCCCATCTCTAAAATGTCTTCATTCTAGAAAAAAATGCAGAATCTTGAGGATAAAAAAAAGCAGCAAAATCAAATGGCATTTTTTAATATTTGGAATAATTTTTGTGGAGTAAGTTATTGAAACTTTCCTGCTTGCAATGTCTTTTGAGAAGACTTGTCTTCTAGTTGAATATTCTAGTTACATGGTCATGTATGCAGGATAGGAGAAAGTACATTTGGTGTAAATAGGTTTTTTTCCTTTCCATTTTTCTTGAAATTCATTAGATTTGGCTAATATGGAAGTAAAGGGTAAATTTATATCTTGCTCTATCAGTGGCACATCTGTGCTACAGTTTGCAGATAGTAATAGCTCTGAATTTTTTCTTTTTTTCAGGCATTTCAACAAATTTCTCCAAAGTTTTATATAATGACACAGAATAATATTATTATAGTTCTATTCTAACAGGTCCGTTTTTCTTTAATCCTGACATCTATGATGAAATAGTAAAATAAATCAGTATTTTATCTTAAATTTTATAGCATTTCAAAATAATATTCATCATTTTTAAATTTGAAAGCAGTTATATTTAAAATAATGAAATAATAAGAGCAACCAAAAAATTGCTACGTTATACTAGCCAAACTATTACAAAGAATCCCTACTATATCTACATAATGATATATATACCTAAGTTGTTAAATAGTAGTTTGTATTATGCAAGCACTTGTATATTTAATTTTAAAACTCAGCAATGTAATTATCACACAAAGTAAAAGAACATATGAGCTACAATATGAAATATCAAATTTAGCCACTTTGCTAAAACAATGGAGGCTTTAAACATTTTTGTTTTTTTTTTTTGGCCGCACTCCGTGGCTTGTAGAATCTTAGTTCCCTAACCTGGGATTGAACTCGGGCCACCACAGTGAATGCACCGAGTCCTAGCCACTGCACCTCCAGGGAATTCCCTAAACATTTTTTTTTTTTTTTTGCGGTACGCGGGCCTCTCACCGTTGTGGCCTCTCCCCTTGCGGAGCACAGGCTCCGGACGCGCAGGCTCAGCGGCCATGGTTCACGGGCTCAGCCGCTCCACGGCATGTGGGATCTTCCCGGACCGGCGCACGAACCCGTGTCCCCTGCATCGGCAGGTGGACTCTCAACCACTGCGCCACCAGGGAAGCCCCTAAACATGTTTTTTTAAGATACAGTGATTAATATATTAACTTAAAATGTAATTCCTTTGTTCAGAAGCACAGGTCATTTAACATGTTGTTAGATCAACAATGTCTTTTGATTATCAAGTGTACATATATGTAATAAAATGTTAGCATAAGGCACTTCATTTCCATCTGTCTAAAAATGGTCATAACATGCTGATTTGTTAGAAAAAGTATTTTGTTGCTATCATAATTTTTAGTGTTAGGAAACTTTATATTAAAATCTTTTCAACTGAAAACATTAGCAATGTGCACATTTTGAATTTCAACTTCTAATGTGACACTTTGAGTTTACATTCTAATGGGAGATTGGGGAGTTAATAAACAAATGAATAATCAAATCAGTAATATTACCAATTCATAAACACATATGAATTTCAAAACACAATAAATAACATTGAGTATGTACTAGAGTTTTATGGACAACATTATATTCTTTGGTCAAGGAAAATCTCTCTAAGGTAGTGATGTTTGAACTAAGAACTGAGTCATAAGAAGACACAGGAAGAAATAGCTGGTGCAAAAGTCCTTAGGTGAGAATTATTGGGAATGTTTCAGAATCAGGAATGAGGTCAATGCAGCAAGAGCATAGTGAAAGAAGGGGAGAAGTAAGGGAGAGAGAAGGTACTAGGTGAAGTTCTTTGTCAGATAAGGCCTTAAATACCAAAGTGAGGAGATTGTATGCTCTTCTAAGACATGTATATATTGATGTGGAAATAGGAAAAGAAATGATTACTAGTTTTGGGGCATGGATAACTGGGTACTTTGTGTGCTATTGACCAAGGCCAGGAGTCTCGGGAAGAATTGTTTGGGAATATGAAGAATGAAGAATTCTCTTTGGATACTTTAATTTGGAAGGATCTAAGACACAAGTATGTGCAGATATTTTGAGTAGGCAGTTGTATACATGCATGAGAAATTCATGGGAAATATCAGAGATAGATAAATTTTGAAGCTATTGGCATACAGGAGATATTTGAAGCCACATGCCTATAGGAGAGTATTTAGATGTGCAAGGAAGGGACAAGGACACTGATTGACCTGAGATATTAGAGGTTGAACAGAAGATGACAAACTAGCACAGGAAATTTGAAAGGAGCAGGCAGGTTGGTAGAAAACAAGGAAGATGGAGACAGGGAAGAAACAAGAAAAGAAAGTGTTTGAGGTAGTAGTCAGTGATCAATTGTGCTGAATGCTAATGAATGGGCAAGTGCGATCGGAGTTGGGATGGGACTGTTGGATTTGGCAACATGACAATTTATATGTCCCTTTGATTTAAGCAGTATCTGTAAAGTGGTGAGAACAGAAATTCAGCTCAAGTGCTCTGTAGCTAGAGCTGGATTCTATACCATGGCCTCATTCCTGCGGATGAATTTAATGTTTGGGTTAAAACAGAACAATACTCCAAATCTCCCAATTTATCCCTCCCCACCCCCTGCCCTGTGACCATAAGTTGCTTTCTACATTCATGACTCTACTTCTGTTTTGTAACTAAGTTCATTTGTACCCTCTTTTCATTTTATTTTTTTTAGATTCCACATATAAGCAATATCATATGATATTTGCCTTTCTGTGACTGACATATACACACTACTGTATATAAAAAGATAACTAATAAGAACCTGCTGTATAGCACAGGGAACTCTACTCAATACTCTATAATGGCCTATATGGGAAAATAATCTAAAAAAAAAAAAGGAGTGAATATATGTATATGTATAACTGATTCATTTTGCTGTACACCTGAAATTAACGCAACATTGTATATCAACTATACTCCAATTAAAATTTTTTTAATAAAAAATTAAAAAATTATAAATTAAAAAAAGGGAGAGAGAATAGTATTGTACTATGATGATTGGAAAGAGGACGTTGAGGAGGAACCAACTTGCCCTCAGTCACTACATAAAATTTCTTTTTGTGTCCCAGTGGGGGAAAGTGATGATATAACTGCTGTTATTATGAAATCCATAAAACAGTGAGTTTTTGTTGTCCACTGTTCCCCACATATTGCCAGAGGCTAAGGCTATTAAGTAGAGATCAGTGGTTGAGCCCAGGTTCTGATAATTTTATTAGGCAAAAGAAGCCTTACAGGGCAGACCAAGTTCTATCTGTTAGTGCAGGCTTAGGTTTTATTGGGACCAGGGTAATAAGCCAATGTCCAATATTGTCTCATATCCAATAACATCTCTCAAAATGAAATGCATTACAAAATTATTAGTATTGTTCTTTTAAAGTTATATCAACTCCAAAACCCCATGCCCATTTTGCCCATCATGACCTATTATCTCCTGGCACTATGCCTGTTCTTCTCTAGTTTTCACTGCAATTTTGGGTCTGGGAGCCTGTAGTTATATTATCTTGTTTCCCTTGTCTTCTACAAACAGAAGTCCCTAGTAGGCAGTCAGAGGGGGGAAGAGAGAAGAAGGGTTTATTCCTTCCTCTGTATTTCTAGGAATATTTCTGGAAAAGGGTTGTAGACCTTCACCAATTCTAGACTTGGCCATGGGGGCTCTCCTCCTTGGTTTCAACACCAAATGGCCTAGTCCCACTTGTATACTCAGGAAACATCATATCTTCTCTTTTGTTTCCATAGACCTAAGAGTCATAAGCAATCTTCCTGCATTACTATTATCTGGGTTGCTTCTCCATTCCCTTTTTGCTCTCTCAGCTTTTTCAACATCTGTGTCACAAATTTTCTGTACCCCATTCCCTCCATTTGAAATACATAATTGGTTTCTGTTTTCCTGACTGGATTCTGACTAACACCCTGGTGAACAGGGGCCTCTTCAGCATTCCAGGCCAAAATATAGAGGATACTAGCAGATTGCTAAACAGCTTCTCAGAGTTGATATTAATGACACTGTCAAGAAAAGGCCACTCTTTGGGCAGAAAGTAGAGAACAAAATTCACTGCCTAGTAAATGAGTCAGCAGAACGGTGCTTGTGAAATTTCTGATTTAGGTCTCTGACCAAGTCATTTTGCTCTACAAGTCCTTGGATTTGTCCAAGTTCTCTAAGTATTGAACAGCTGTCTTTCCCAAACAACTGAAAAAGTTACCATCTAAATCCTGATGACTGTGTAGACCACTGTTCCCTACTGACAAGCTTGCTCTCATGCTGGAACTGTAAGGAGGGAGAGTGACTGAGGAAGCATGTCTTCCCTTGGAATGCAGACATACAGACCATCAAGCAGCAGCCAGGACTGGCACACTTCTCTGTGGGAGGATAACAGGTGGGGAATCCACACTTTCCATTATCTTCTGCTGGGCTTGGCCTCATGAGTTTCCTTTGTTCCTTAAAGAAAAACTATTCCTCAGTCTGTTCCATTTGATGTTTTGCTATCTATCCTGAACAAATGAAGACCTAGATAGGACCAAATTCACATGACTGGCATGCTCAAAATCATTAATAATTAGAGATATGAAATTCTAATTACAATAAGGTATCACTTTAAACCTATAGGACTGGCAAACATTAGAAAGCTTGATAATGCTGTGTTGGTGGGATGTGGGTATACAAAAACTATTGTGTGTGGATAGTAGGAGCAGTGTGAGAGTAGTCAAATTAAGCAGACATGTACTCCATAACCCACTCTCTCCTTGGGCATTTATCCCTGAGAAATGTTCACACAGATCCTTCAGAGGGCACATATAAGTACAGTTATTCTGGTGCCATTTGAGATAGCAGGGAGAAAAAACATCTAGAGTTCCATACAGGATAGCAGAGAGGCAAAATGCAGTGGAAGCACATCATGGGTTATTGTCCAGCAATTAAATAAAACAGGTTAGATGTGCACATGGCAGTATGGAAGGATCTTAGATACACTGAGCTCCTGGAAATTTTTAAACTATATAACATGACACTATTTATTTAAATAAAAATATGTATGCACACAACATAATACACATTTTGCAAAAAACATACAAAGAAAAATATATTTAATAAACATAGTGGTGGTCAAAGTGGGCAAGGTACGTAGCAAAAAGGTAAAAATACATAAAGAAATAGAATGGTCTTGCATGGCCATAAAATGACATTGTGCCTTGAACAAAAGAGTATGATTAATTCAATCTCATACAATTACATTTCCAAACAAAAGCAAGCACACAATCATAAATGAACACGTATTATAAACAACTACTACACAATCTGCAGTTGGTCAAATTTACAAATGCAGGTCCACAAATATGGAGGGCCAATTATAAAGTTATACATGGAGTTTTGACTGTGTAGTGGTCAGCACCCCGACCCCTGCATTATTCAAGAGTCAGCTGTATATGTTAATTTATTTCAAAATCTAGCTTAAATACATTTCCAGAAAAATATTTTTTAAATGTTAAAACTCAAGAATAAATATAAAATTAGAATGGTCAATGAAATTGAACAAAACAAAGTATTCACCAAACACCATCATGTCCCTAACCTGTATGTTCAGACAATTTCAGAGGTGAATTTTACCAACTTCTAAGAAATAATTTCTAATACACGTGTTCCAAAAAAAAAGTAAAACAGCAAAACTTCCCAGCTCATTTCATGAGGCTTATATGACCTCAATTTCTAAAGTAGATAGAAGCAATAATTGAAAATAATGAAAATATTGAATTTTTAAATCTATAATTTTGTTACCAGTTCTAATTTTCTGTATGATGGCTTGTATTACTCCATCACAATCCACAAGATATTGATTAGGGAAATAATTGAAGCTTTCTCAAGAGTCTAATACTTCATAAAACATTCCATGTGTGCTTAAAAAGAGCAATAATTATCTGGTTTTTAGGTGTAGATGTCTAACAAAGTCTAAGTAGTTCAAATTTGTTTATTATATCTCTGCTTATTTTTTGTCTGATTGATCCTCAGTTTTAGAGTGGGATGGACAAAAATCTCCAGGTATAATTGTTTTACCTATTTTTTTCTTCCTTTCTGCAGTAGTTGTTTTATGGTTTGGGAAATATATCATTAGGTGCACATCTGTTATGATTGTTATGTCTTCCTCTTCTGTTATTCTTTTACCAGAATACAGGCATACCTCAGAGATATTGCAAATTCAGTTCCAGACCACTGTGATAAAGCTAATATCACAATAAAGAGAGTCACATGAATTGTTTTGTTTCCCAGTTCATATAAGAGTTATGTTTACCTTATACTATAGTTTATTAAGTGTGAATAACATTATGTCTAAAAAAGAATGAACATACTTTAATTTAAAAATACTTTATTGCTAAAAAGTGCTAACCACCATCTAAGCCTTCAGCAAATTGTAGTAGAAATTAAACAGATCACAGATCACCATAACAAATATAATAATGATAATGAAATAATAATGAAAAAGTTTGAAATATTGTGAGAGTTACCAAAAATGTGACACAGAGACACAAAGTGAGAAAATGTTGCTGCAAAAAATGGCACCAATAAACTTAATGCCGCAAACCTTCAATTTGTTAAAAATGCAATATTTGCAAAGCACAATAAAGCAAAGTGCAAAAAATTAGGTCTGCTTGTATAAAATTCTTTGTATTGAGGCAAAATAAGTTGCTATTATAGATAATCCACAAAACAACAATGATTCTACATAATAAAAAAAAAATTCTTCCTCACGCAAAGAACAATCAGCTCCAGGGAGGGCGGTGTGTTCCATATGGTCAGACAGGGACCTGGGCTGACAGAGGAAATGCTACATCCAACACATAGCTCCCCAACTGCCTTGGGAATCAATAGTAACCAATATATGGGTACAGAAGAATCACATACTTTTATTGGCAAGGCCTAGAAGTGGCATACTTCTGCCCATTTTCCCTTGACCAAAATATAACCACAGGGAAATGCTTAACTCCAAAGGAAGTTCTGGGAAAGGTAGCTGTGCATATGCCTCACATTTAAATGACAATCTGGCTGATTAAAAATTATAGATCAAAGTTGATTTATTTAAATATTTTAAAAATATTGCTTTGTTATCTTCCTGTCATCAAAGTTACTGTTAAGAAGTCTCAAATAGATCTGATTCTTATTGCTTTATAGGAAGATTTTAGAACTTTCTGATGTCCTTATATTTCATTAAAAATTCTATTTTTATTTTATCTTTTTACTATATTCTTATTTTCCATATGTTGTTAGTTCTGCTTTTCTTCTCCATATCTCGTAGCTATCCTTTTATATTTCATTTCCCTTTTCCTTTTCATGCTACTCTCAGGAAGATTTCTTCAAAATAGTCTACAAGTGCACTAATTGATTTCTCTACTATTTTCATCCTGCTATTCATCTTAAACTATTATAACTTTTATTTTTCAAAATTAACATTTTTACTTTTTTCTATTTATGATTTCATGCTATTAAATATTACTAATATTCATCATGTTAAGAGCATTTATCATGACTGTTTAAAATGTTTGTCTATTTTAATAACTGTTTCTTGTGATATTCATTGTTGATTTTGCTTTCTTTGCTGAAAAGATTGTTCTTCTAAGAGTCTAGTCATGTTGGCTTGTAAGTTCATATTCTCTTAGAATGTCTTCCTGCTCTGACTTTTAATATGTATTGGGGAAAAGCCAAAGGCCTGTAAGTACTTGTCATCTCTGTGAGTTTAAGGAAAGGGCAGGAAGGGCCACCAGCGCACACAGCTACAGAGTCACTAGGTGGACCATTAGATCTGAAGGATTCACCTTTAAAATCACCTTAGATAAGAGCAGCCTTAGAAGAGGTCATCTCTTTGGAGTGATGTGAAGAACCCTGCTGTTTGGAGCAGAGAGGAGGCAAATAGTGAATGCCTGAGGGTAGCTAGCCTGCCTACTCTGTTTACACCAGCTCCCTGCCCAGAGGATTTTTGAACTACCCTTGAATTCTGTTTGATATTCATCTGTTTCCTCAAGACCAAGCAGTCTAGGCTTGAGGGAATTTCTGTGGCGATGGGGCAGGCAATAACTGTTTAAGGCAACATGGAGAGAAGAAGAAAACGTAATACATCTCCAGTATAGTCTCTCAAAGATGGGCCCAGATGCTCTTAGCCAGAGACGGATGCTTCCTGCACCACCATTCCTCTTTACTCTTTCTGAGATGCTTTCAGTCTATATGGAGCTCTCATAGGTGTTATTTTTTTCAGATCTTTGATTCCTTCTATTTTCTGTAGTTTCTCCAGGGCTGAATCAAGGGAAGGAGTAAGAAAAAAATCTAAATCTGATTGTTATTTGATTTTAATTATGTTTATGATAAAAGTCTCAAATTGTAATGCAATCAAATATTTTGTTCTTTTAATTTTAAATTCTTCCATACTTTTTTCTCCCTTCATTTCAACCCATTTGAGAGCTATAACAGAGTGCGTTAGTAATCCTTCCAGGCATTGGTTCTCAGAATGAGAATAGGACAGAGGACCTTCCTAGGGACTCATATGACTATTGCATGGGCATGTGTGTGTGTGTGTGTGTGTGTGTGTAAGAGGTCATATTTAATTTTCCTATTTTGATTAAGAAGGTTGCATCTTATCTACTCCACAAGGGAATCTGAAAATCACTAGTATTGAAAGTTCTTCCCTATCTCAGGGCTTGAGTTAAATGTAATGTGGCTAAACTGAGTTATACAGAATGTGTACACAGATCCTGAGAAAGTCACACAGGTAAAAAAAAAAAAAAAGAAGAAGATACATGAAAGAAAAAATAAAATAATTAAGAGTATTCAATAGGAAGATTAAGAGATGACAAAGTTCAAGAGATTTTGAGAGGCTACTATCACATGCCAAGCCTATTGTGGTCACTCTGAGCCTGTGTGGGGTGGAGGAGGGTAGAGATGAAGAAAGCAGGTTCCTTTTCTCGAAGTACATATCATCTAGGCTGGAGAAGACATGAAATGAAGAGAACAAGTCAACAGTATATAATTATCTGCCAAAAAAGTGGTGTAGACCACAAGGGCTAAAATGGAGTGCTTCCGTGTAGTTAGGAAAGGTATAAAGGAAGACCCTAGAACAGATTTCGATATGGATATGATAGATGTGGAGTGAGGGAGAAATGTTTCAGTTAGGGATGTGTGTGTGTGTATGTATTTGTGTGTCTACTGTTAGAGATGTAAAGATTAAGATTTTAAAATAATGAATAACCTTATAAATTAAGCAGAAGTATTTGGCATTTAGTTTCAGAACAGTAGACGGCTACTGAAGTTTCATGAGTAAGGCACAAGTGTGAGAACAGTGGTATTTTCATCAGGTTGCAGAGTGCAGGATAAATTGGAAGAAAAGGTGGTGGAGAACAGGAAGACCATGTAAGAAGCTATTTTTGGCAACACAGATGTGGGGTAATATGAGCCTAGACAACGGAAATATTATTGAAGTAGAAAAAAAGGACAGAAAAAATTTTAATACATCGAAGTTAGCAATAAAATGAATTGTGGTTATATGTGAAGAAAAAATAAGAGGCAGTGATCATTTTACCAAAAGAATATAGAGAATATAATCAGAAAATAGTGTTTGGTGAGGAATGATTTCATTCATTCAAATAAAAGAATGGCTTTTAAACTGTGATTTGTAAATTGTTATAGTTCCTTTGAAGCTGAAATTTCACAGTTTCTGGGAGTCATAGAACATAATTTAAAAATTAACTCTTGGGCTTCCCTGGTGGCGCAGTGGTTGAGAGTCCACCTGCCGATGCAGGGGACATGGATTCCTGCCCCTGTCCGGGAGGATCCCACGTGCCGCAGAGTGGCTAGGCCCGTGAGCCATGGCCGCTGAGCCTGCGCATCCGGAGCCTGTGCGCCGCAACGGGAGAGGCCACAACAGTGAGAGGCTCGTGTACCGCAAAAAAAAAAAAAAAAAAAAAAATTAGCTCTTAACAAATTTCAAATTTTAATATAAAACAACACACTCATGAAACTTGTTGCATAATATCTACATATAAGCTCAATGGGGCCACCAATGGCATTAACCTGAGCTTCCATGCCAACTCACTCTTTGTGCAGACTTCAGAATAAATCTGCATGTTCCTGCTATGTGTTCATATTTGGACACAAATATGACTTCTTACAAAAATATTGCTGAGAGACTGTTGTTTCTCAGTGATCTTTTCTAAATTTAGGCCTACTGAGATGGGCACATTTTCCATCTATGCTGGGTGTGCAAAAACCAAGCTACAGAAATATAACTGGCTTGTTACCCATAACTCTTTCTGTATGTATCAGTATGTGTACATATAACAAAATGGCCCATTTGTCACCTTTAAGGACTTCATAATAAGTACCTGCTAGTCTATTAGCTTTAATCTGATAAAATACTGGTTTTCCATTTAAGACATACTATAGAAAGGAATCTGTGTTTAGAAAAAATTGAAAGTTACTGGTTTAGAACACATGAAGGTTGAAATTTTCGTGGTACTCATATGAAAATAATTTACAGACAACTGGTAATGTAGGATTAAGAAATTCTGTTGGTAATTTTGAGACTGGTGGTAGATTTGAAAGTAATTCACATAGTTGAATCTATGAGAGTGAATGAGATCTCCGAGTGCAAGGAGTGTTTTAAGGGCTTCCAAGGATACGGAGTGTGAGAAGGAGCAGGGTCCAAGGCTAAAAGAGAAGGGAAATCAGAGGGTTGGAGGTGTGCCAGTTCTTAAGCATATTAGATGATCAAGTCTTACTCTGAAAAACCAAGAGTTTTGATCTCAACCAATTTTCTTCTAAGAAAATTATTCTAGACAATATAAAGTAAACTTCATGAGGAACTGGTAAAGAAGAAATATAAAATGTCTGGTAGAAGTGGAGGCCTGCCCAAAGGAACTAAGTGCACTACATTGCTTCTGGGATAAAATGATGGTTCAAAAGGCAGTTTAGCTAATACAACATCTTTTCTAATTGTTATGAGAGAGAGAGAGAAGAGAGAAGAAATTCCATTTAATATTTGAGGTTAAAACAAATTCTCATGACATATTTCAAGTATGTATAGTATTGAATTTGGAGACACATGGGGAAAGAATAATAGAGTGGTATTCCTCTGAACATCAACAGTTAAAACAATAGAAATGAAGGAGAGGAAAGTGGGAAATATGACTGGATAAAACTAAAAGGAGAATAAATGAAAGAAAAGTTAAAGATGGTAGAGCAAATAAGAAATTGATAACTGGAGTTCTTTCTAAAGGGCATGATAGAAATGAAAAGGGAAAGTAGGGAGAAACAAGAGTGGACATTTGGGTTTCACAACAATGCACATAGAAGGGGGAAGAGGATTCCCAGTGAAGTGAGTCTGTTTCCATTTTCCATGCTGTAGAAATTACTTTTATTTCTGCCCCAGATTTTAGGAACACTTACGCTCCATTAAGGGTCCCAGGCAGCTCTTGTCACAGTTTTTTTGTTTTTTCATTCTCAATTTTCCTCTCTGATTGGAGGATGTATTTTATCTTCTACCTTAATAAACTGTATAGAAAACTTGCAATTGAATTCTGGCCCCTTTCTTGTAAAAGGCTAAGAAGTGATTGCATTAAGCTTTGGACAAAGTAAACACTCCTCTTTCTGTTTATTTAATTTTAGAAATTTGTTGCTTTTTTCCATATTGCATAAAGAGTAGGCTTGCACGGGATATGTATGTATATAGATTCTATTTAAACATACATACTTATTTATGTACAGAGAGAGAAAGAGTGCAATTGCAAAGAGTGTGTCTCTGGGTGTTCATGTGTGTATAAATATACAATCTGAGGGGCTCTGGTGATGATAAGAATGGGTTCTTTCATTCAGTAAAGCTTAGGGTGCCACTTTCTAAGGATGGCACACTTCACAGTAGCACATATGCACATAAACTACTTCCAATTAAGCCTTGTCTAAACCAAGCTTTAGCACTGAGACTTCCCAATTTAGAAAAATAAATGCAAAGAACTTAAGGGCCATAATCATATTAAATTCTCTCAACTTTCTCTTAAGGAATGTACACAAAAATAATCTCATCTTGGAGCTGGAAAAAAATGTCAGGATGACAATAGTTCTCTCAAGGACCTAACATAAATATGAAAGCACATACCAAAAACCCGATTAAATTCCTGTTCTCTTGAATCCATTTGCAGGTTCAATGTAGCCCTAACTGTTAGAACCATTTCTGATTTAGGCCAAAGGAGTTTAGTGCTATGATCTGGGACTAAACACACTTGGAGCTAATTTGGTGCTCACTTTGTGGGCTAGTTCTGTTAACATTTCCAGGACTAAACCTCCCAGAACTTTCAGGAACCTATTTTGCCATCTTTAGGTGCACTCAACGACTGAAGTTTTTGCCTTGAGCCCCCAGCCCAATATCTGGGTTCCCTGCTTCCTGCTGTCAGACTTCCTGCCAGCAGGTTCCATATTAGCACCTGTGACTCTGCTCTTTACAATGGAGGAGACATACTGCTGTGTCCTTTTGGACCCCCAATGATTGATTGCCTGCCTGGTTAAAGTCTTCTGCCTACCACCCTAGGCCACCATAGCACTGGTGTCAGAGCTCCAGGTCCAGGACCCAGAGGCCCTGATTTACACTCAGTTGTGCTATGGGTTTCTTCTTTCTTGTGGGTCCCACTGCATCCAGCACTGCCTTTTCTGTTTGCCCAGTATCTCCTCATGTTGATGGAAATTATAACTGAAGCAAAACAATATTCATTTTTGGATTTTACATTCAATTCTACAGATTTAGAATTTGAGATAATTAGAATAAGCCTAAACTTTAATGACATATTAATTAAGGACAAAAATCTGCTAAACAAAATACTAAGTCATCAGGTAGAATACTTAAATTTTGCGAAAGAATGAACTTTCCAAACACATTCAAGCTCTTTTCAACTATTTATATAAAATACTAATATGTTCTTCGGGAATCTTATGTACTCAACAAAACACTTCCTCTGAAAAATACTTTTCAAATAAAATCCACTTACTTCATTGATTTTATGCCTTTTAAAATTGCTTACAGATACATTTTTATTGATTCCCTTCAATAGCCTGCCGTTTCTCTTCACTTAGTTACAATTAGCAAGAGTTTATTGAAGTAGTTCAAAACTGTTAATCATGCTAACATTTACAGATTTGTGAGTTTATAGAAGCACATGTAAAAGAAAATCTGTAGGAATTAAATCCTCAATTTGATATAACTGCCAAAGAGAAGGAGAATTCTTTTCTTTGCTCCTTTGGAAACTTGTAATACCTGAACAGTGTTAAAATATGTTAGACTTAAATTGTGAGGATCAGAATATGGCCAATTTAAAATTCAGCTCTCTTTTTTTTTTCCATATTCTTTCTGGGTATTATTTCCTTGGTTTTGAGACTTCACATTAACAATAAATGGATGTAAAGAAGGAAAGGAACTCAAGGAACCAGAAAGTGTGTGAATGAGGTAGCATTTGAACCCCTGATCTCATTTGGATTTCGTGGTAACTCCCTGTGTGTCATAGGTGAGGACCTTCAGAGGGACTGAGCTTGTGAAGGACCCAGAACTAGTAAGAGGGAAGGAACTAGCATACCTTGAGCTCATTCTATGTGCCAGGTGCTTTCAGATAGAACATTTATTGGGGTGGCTAGACTCAGTGGTGTACAATTAAGAAATAGCTTCAGTGTTGTTCTCAAAACTGCCCTTCAGACTAGCTCTGTTGGTTTTCTCATCTCTGACAGATAATCTTGCATAAATACCAGAGCTTTTGGGTCACTCATATCTCTTTTTCCAGTATTAAAAATCTGGTTGATATTGAAGTTTCAATCTGTCATCAGATTCAAATCTTCTCCCCTCCCTGCTCTAGAATTCCCAGGTGGGCGAGGGTAGAGAAGGTCTGTTTCTAAAGTATTCTCCCAGGTTCTCCACCCCCAACTCTCACCATCAGGGGTCATGGAAAACTCACCACTTGCACACTACCCTCTTGGAAAGGATATTTTGTGCCTGAATCTGTCTATAAAGTGTCCTGGACTACAATTTCTCCTTATAAGTTTTATTAATGAGAGTAAAATGCCTCATCTTGAATTATATTGGAGTATATTCAGTTTTTGTTTTTAAATAAGATGTAACAGGTTTCATTAAATTGCCTGAGGTCACAGCAAGGGATATTCCTAGGACTTGAAATCATGTATTTGGAATCCAGAGTCCAAGCTCTTCTCATTGCACTACAAAGCTTCTTTGTGAGTATAAACACAAATAAATTTAAAAAGTTTCACACTTTTAATTTAGCATTTTCTCTCATCCAAGTTTGAGTTATTAGATCAACACTTTTAGAATAAGTAATACCATTAAGTTATAACAAAAAGTGATTTATAAATAAATAAGTGTTGTCTATTAAAGAGAATCTAATAAATATTAAATAACAAAGGTGAAATAAATAGATTTATATGATTTTCTCTATTTAAGGGTGATATTTTTTAAATAAAAACTGGTTTGCTAGAGAAGATCAGAATATGGATTGAGGGCTTTTAAAGTTTTGAATGTTTGGACATGTTGAGGGCAATCTAGTAATTCTCATACAAAAATAAAAACCTGTGATAATTCCTGGAAGGAATATTGGTTACTGAGGCATTCTTACAGCAGTTCAGAAATGTTAGAACACATCATATGCACATGCTCGTATTTGAAGAACATGAAGTGTGGCTGGGAGGTAGGAAAAACAGGGTGGAAGTAGAGGTGGCTTAGTGGTTTGACTATTGCCAATTCACACCCTTTTCATAAAACCTCCAAGATTTTATTTCAGTTCCTTGTCTGACATAAAATGAGACATTGTGTTACCTGTGAGAGAGGTGTTACAAGTAAAAGTGAAGGACGAATCAGTGCTTCTCAAAACCATTTCCTCAGGATTGTTTGAAATCAGAGGAAAGATATTTAAAATGTAAGGAAAATACTGAAAAAATTCCATGTTCAGAAGATTGCTGTCCTTAAGGATATGGAGGTTAAGCAAGTTGCTTTCTAGCCCCTCATGTCTCCACTGTTTTCCTCAGTCTCACCCTTTTTGGTCCAACATTGAAAACTGTTTCGGAGGCTAATAATAAGGGGTGAGGGTAAAGGTGGTAGTGACCTATTAAATTATCCTGACCTGTTTTAGAGTTTGGGGCATGAGTAATGTCCCAAACCATGTGCTCACTTACCTGTAGTATTTACCTAGGTATAATATTTATGTTAGAAATGTTTCTCACAGCATCAATTTTCCCTTGGCTAGCTAAGAGGAAATCAATGGCTACATGATTATTTGTGACAACACTGTGTCAATGAAAATTCAATTTACTATCAAGATAAGAAGAAAAATGGAATATTATTCAAGCCAAACTGAGAATTATAACCGGGGAAGCAGATTCTCAGCAAGCTGTGAGAACTGTTCCACCTGTTAGAAGTTGGAAGGCAAAGTCATATACATTTTTGAGACAAAGGATCATACATCAAAATGATATATTTTACATAAAGTTCACCAAGGATACATAGTCCAGGTAAACACATACAAAGAAACAGCAAGTCACCATGATCCCCTACAGAGCTGGGAAAGAACACTATTCTTTTAAGAAGTTACATTGCTAGCATCAGAAGAAAGAAATAAAATTGATTTTTAAGGTTGAGTAGGCTCTTCCATCTTTGAGGAGCTCTGGTTAATGTGTATGGCAGATGCACCCTGCACATTAGGGAGGGAGAAGACCCAAGTAACACAGAGAGAGAATTTTATGTTTAATTTTTTCTTGTCCTGCCTTAGAACATAAATTTTATTTCATCCACTGGATAATAAATTTAACCTAGTTTGTGGAGCTTCCAGAGCAGAAGGTATTCTCATAAGTACCTGAAAGGGGCACAGATACTATTGGGAATATGCATAATGTTTATATCAACTGTAGTGAGCCAGTCATTGTTCCTTTAAAGTAAACAGCTCTGAAGAGAACAGACTGATGATTATAGCTATGATAGCTCCAATATTAGTTCCCATTCCTGGCATGGTAGGTTTTGTTGACAGGGTTGTGATGACCTGAGAAAAATCATTTTGTTGATGGGGAGTCAAGGTCCACTTTTCACAAGGCTGAAGTTTGGAATGCATTATGTGATTGAAATTTAAGAATGAGAAGGGGCCTATAAGATGAAATCTACTTTCTGAAATGTTAAAAGGAATAACTATTACATTTTTCTGTCAGCAGAATCAGATAGAAGAAGACAAGTCTAGTAATGAATTAAATTCAGAATTGTAGCTGTATTAGTCAGGGTCCTCCAGAGACATAGAACCAATAGGATATGAAAGGAGATCTATTATGAGGAACTGGGTCATGCAGTTATAGAGGCTAAGGAGGCCCATGATCCACGAGCTGCAGACCCAGGAGGCCAGTGGCGTAGTTCAGTCCAAGCCTGAAGGCCTGAGAATGGGAGAAGCCAATAGTGTAAATGCCAGCCTGAGGGCAGGAAAAGATGAGATATGTCCCAGCTCAGCAGCAATGAGGCAGGAAAAAGGGGCAAATGCCTCCTTCTTCCACCTCTTTGTTTTACTCAGGCCCTTAACACATTGGATGATGCCTACCAGTTGGAGAGGCAACTTACTTTACTGAGCCCACCAGCTCAAATACTAATCTCATCTAGAAACACCCTCACAGACAACACACAGAAATAGTTTCACCAGATACCTGGGCATTCCCTGATCCAGTCAAGTTGATACATAAAATTAACTACCACAGTAGC
Organism: Monodon monoceros; assembly: GCF_005190385.1. Lineage (NCBI taxonomy): Eukaryota > Metazoa > Chordata > Mammalia > Artiodactyla > Monodontidae > Monodon > Monodon monoceros. The sequence goes on along the minus strand of NW_021703777.1, from coordinate 33,895,393 downwards.
TAAGAGACAAATGAGCAAGACAGTTCGTTTTTCCTTAAGGGGCAGAAGACCTTAGGGAGTAAAAATATAACAGAATAGAAATAATAGAGAGTAAGTTGAAAAACCTTTATTCAGTTAACAGAGGGTGTCAAAGTACAATAATAATAACCAAGACTAGAAGTAAGCAAAGAAAAATTGTACCAGGGAATCAGAAAATTATATTCTGTTGCCTTGGACAGAAACAGTCTATGTCTGCAGTAACCAACTTGACCAGTCTTGGGAGGATACTGTTCACCCGTGTAGCTGTCAGTTTAACAGACTACTGATGGACTGGACTACCAGTGCTCTAGAGGAAATGGTGTATGTCTTCTTAATTAAGAAACGTGAATCTAATGACCATCTTGGAGTTTTGCTGCTGTTTCAATTGTTAATAGTACATCATAATGTTCTTTCCATCATGGTTCAAGGGCAGAGTTCTCTGATGTCTTTCCCTGAAGACCAGCTTTTCAGGCTTCAGATCATGCAGGGTGACTGTTCTATACTGGAGCTTGAATCTGTTGGCAATAAAGCTGGATATGAGCTCCCTGTATTATTTAATCATATCAGTTTGCAATAGGTAGAATCTGACTTTGGAAATGAAATTCCCAAACACATGGAAAGCCTTGTCATTAACTTGGGAGGAGACAACTTGTGGGTCCTGGAGGAAGTTGGTCTTGTTCCGGTCAAGTCTAATTGGTAATACTTTAGGCCTTGAAACTTCAAGGATTTCTGAGAGCTTTGCTCATAATAATTGTAGGATTCCATTGATTCTCTCTACTTTTCCTGATGATTTTGGATGAAAAAGACAGTGAAGTTTCTGAATAAAAGGTGAACATTTACAGAGTTAAATAATAGCAATGCCAGGGAAATATGTACCTATGTCAATGGAGAGATAACTGAACTTCCACCACACCCCAGTCAGGAAAATAAAGTCAAGCAATTATTATTATTTTATTAATATTATTAATAGAAGAAGGAGGAGGACTATTACCACTTTTAGGACCATAGTTCCAGTTATTATTTACTTTTTCTTAGGGTGAATCAAGGAAAGCCCTTGATTCACCCTAAGAAAAAGTAAATAATAACTGGAACACAATCATAGCTCATTGCTTGAGGCATTTGTATAAAATCCATTTGGGGATGTTCAAAGGGGCTTCAGGACTTTACCTCCGTTTCACTTCCTACTTTTATAGTTTTGTAAGGATCATGCCATTGGCAGCTAGGACATGTGTTAGAGATAGCCTCAGCAGTAGCCTTATTAAAATCAGGCACCAACGTTATTTTCTAATTGTTGACAATTTATCTTCGCCACTGTGTGTGATGTATAAAACATGTTTACTTAACTCTGCTTGAAATCTTTCGGCTCCAGAGATCTCTTGAGTGCCAAAGTTATCCCCATGAACTATGCATCTTAATCTCTTCCACATTTTTTTCTCTGCATCGTTGGTTTGTCTCTGACGGTCAACAATAACCTCTGTAAGCCCCTTCAACATGAATCTTCCTTAAGTGCTTATAGGCACAATTACTCGGGTAAACGACGCTTGCTGATCATAGTGGTCACTGCTATATTTAGTTTTATCTGTTCAGAGGGAGAATGCCCCTGATGGATGACAGTTGGTTTTTGGCCAAGTACCAGAGACATGAGATTGTACAAGCACCGCACAGAAATTCTCATGTTGCCTGCTGGATGTGAAACTATGCCTCCTCCAGGCTGAGCATCTGCTTCCTTTGGGGTTTCTTAATTCGGAAGAAATCTATTGGTCCCTAGGTCATATGGTCATGTGCAAAAATTAAATTTCAACTTACATACATGTTTTGTTAGGGTGGTCAATAAAATGCTTTGAGTCATAATAATGTGTTATGGTGAGATAAAATTATCTGGAATTAAAGGAATGGAGCTCCCGACACCATGGGGCTCGGCCCCGCTCACCAACAGCAGAGGGGCTCCAGCTTCCCAGTCCCCCTCGCTTCCCACAGTCTCCAGCAGGGGCCCAGCCCAGGCCTCCTCTTTCCCTCCCTTCCCCCTAATTCCCCTTCCGGACGCTGCCCTCAAGTTGAAGCCTCAGCCACCACAACAGACCTCGAGCCCCAGCAGCCGCCCTCATGCAACAGGCCGTGGTCCGCTGGCCTCCCAAGAGCACCATCCATCCTAACGGAGGCCTCCTGGGGGGCCCCTGGCCTCCACCTCGGCTGCCCCAGGGCCTCCCGCGGCGACTTCCCCCTGCCTGGGGCCTGCAGCTGCTGCGGGGGGCAGGCTCTGCCGGAGCCGAGGGCATCTTGGCGCCGCAGCCACCGCCACCACAGCAGAAATATCAGGAGAGGCCAGGGCAGCGGCCATCAGCAGCGCCAGGGGACAAAGCACAGGAAAGGCACCCCACAGTCACTGGTGTTTGAGAGTGACAGCAATTCCAGAATGCTGCATTTCCTTACAACTGTTGTGGGCTCCACTTGTGATGTAAAGGTGAAGAATGGTACCACCTGTGGATGCTGAGCTCAAAGTTCGAACTGGCAGTAGACGCTGTGCACAGAAAGCATCGGAGCCAGCAGGTGGCCCTCGTCGGGAAGACATTGTGGACACCATGATGTTTAAGTCAAGTGATGTCGTGCTTGTCCACTTCCAAAATGTTGACTTCAATTATGCTACTAAAGTTCACTGATTCAGCCATTGCCATGAACTCAAAAGTGAGTGGGGAGCACAAAGAGAAGATGCTTCAGTGCTGGGAGGGGGGCGACAGCAACAGCGATGACTATGACCTGGAGTCTGACATGTCCAACGGATGGGACCCCAATGAAATGTTCAAGTTCAATGAAGAGAACTACAGTGTAAAGACCGCCTATGACAGTAGTCTCTCTTCTTGTCCCTTAGAGAAGGACAACTCAGAAGAGTTTCATCAGCGGGAGCTGTGTGCAGCCCAGTTGACTTGAAAGACTAAATCGAGCCCCCAGTACTGCCTGCGGATCGCCATGGAGAATGATGAAGGGTGCACCGAGGAGGAGAATAGTGCAGTTCAGCAACGGGGTTCAGGAAGAGAGAGCCCCAGCTTGGCATCTAGAGAGGGAAAGTATACCCCTCTACCCCGAGTTCAGGAATGTCCCAGGGGAGGAGTTTGATGCAGTAGTTCTCGTGCCGGCCGGCCTGGCCTTAGCTCTTTGCCACCTCTTGGCCTTCACCATCTTGACAATAGCAGCTCTAGCCCAGGTTCTGAGACACACAGTATCAGTGGAGACCCCTCCCACATGTCCCACACAGTGGCCTCTGAGAGGTACCAAGACTCTGTCTTCCCCCAGCAACAGGCCTTCTGGAGAAGCTTCTGTTCCACCTGCTCCTGCAGTGGGCCGGATGTACCCCCTGCACTCTCCCAAGTCAGCTGCCCCTGCTCGAGTCTCAGCTTCCTGTCCTGAGCCTCCCATCTGCTCAGCAGTACCGACCTCTTCAGCTTCCATCCCCATGATGTCATCAGTTGGGGATCCTGGAGTAGGCTCCATTTCCCCAGCTTCTCCAAAGATCTCACTGGCCCCCACAGATGTAAAAGAACTCCTGGCCAAGTAACCTGAGAGAACGCTGCAGTTCCAGGAGCTGTCCTGGATAGCTAGGAAAGTCCCTGGCCTTCAGAACAAACAGAAACACTTTCAACTGGAAGAACTGAGAAAGTTTAGGGCCCAGTTTAAGTTTCAGCCCAGTAGCTCCCCTGAGACCAGCCTGGATCCTTTCCCTCCCCAGATCCTAAAGAAGGAGGCCAAAGGGAAGGAGAAGGAGGTCTTTTGGCTTCAGACTCCATGGGGGCTGTTTCTTCCTTTTAGAATCCGTATCGCTTAAGGAGGACGAACTACCCCTGCCACCAGCAGGAGTCACCGAAGGGCGGGATCAGCCCCCTCTGCCTTGCCCAAGCCAAAGAGATGACAAGGATGAGGTCCCTGTTGCTCAACAAGTGAAGAAGTCAACACTGAACCCTAAGGCCAAGGAGTTCAATCCCACTAAGCCCCTGCTGTGTGTTAATAAATCAATCAGTACTCCAACTTCTCCTGGGCCCTGGACTCATTCAACTCCCTCCATCCCGGTGCTGACAGCAGGTCAGAGTGGGCTATAAAGCCCCCAGTACATTTCCTACATACCTCAGATACACATGGGACCAGCTGTTCAGGCACCTCAGGACAGAAATCCTGTGTCCAACTCAATGCCTGGACAGCAGGACAAGTACCAGGGAGCAAAAGGCTCCCTGCCCTCCCAGCACTCGGACAAATACCAGACAGCTTCAGCCCCTCTGATGATGCAGGCCACCGCCACCGCTTCTGCCCCACCTCTGGTGGCTGCCACACCTTATTCTTCCTACATCCCCTACAACCCACAGCAGTTCCCAGGCCAGCCCACCATGATGCAGCCCATAGCCCCCTACCCCTCACAGACAGTGTTTGCCCCCATGCTTCAAAGCAACCCACGCATGCTGACGTCAGGGAGCCATCCCCAGGCCATTGTGTCACCCTTCACCACTCAGTACACTTCTGCAGAGCAGCCCACCCTCCAAGCCCTTTATGCCACGGTTCACCAGTCCTATCTGCACCATGCCATGTAGCTCCATACACACCAGCCGCAACCAGCCACCATGCCTATTGGGAGCCAACTGCAGTCCCAGAATGTGGACCCTGGTCCCATCCAGCACCAGGTGGGGCAGGCCCCACACCTGGGCAGTGTATAGCCATAGCAGAGCCTGTACCACCCAGGGGTCCTGACAGGTACACCACCTTCTCTGCCACCCGGACCTTCTGCCCAGTCCCGTCAAAGCAGTTTCCCCCAACCAGCCGCTGTGTATTCCATCCATGCCCACCAGCAGCTGCCCCATGGTGTCACCAATATGGCCCATGTTACCCACGCCCATGTCCAAGCTGGAATCATAACAGCCCAGCCTCCTCACCCTGGGGCTCCCCACCTGCCCCAGATGATGATGCTGCACCTACCCCAGAGCTATGGAGGCTCCCCTCAAGGTGCAATGCCCCAGAGTGGGGTGCCTGCATTCTCAGCTTCCATACCCTCACCCTATCTCTACATCGGACACTCCCAAGGTGAGCAGCCTGGCCAGGTGCCTGGATGTCCGGGAGGAGCTGATGACAGGATTCATGAGTTCTCATTAGCTGGAGGAATTTGGCTGATGCACTGCAGGTAGGGCAGGATGCACGGGCTCTGGGTGGGGAGTGAGGGGTCTTGGAGGCAGGGCTGTTGCACAGGGCGCCTGCCGACTTGCACCTGTCTGTGATGTAGGGTGAGCAGAAGCCACAGTCGCTGCCACCAGGGGCTTGCTCCTGGCTCTGTTCTTTGCTTCCTTCCATCGTCCCTCAGTTGTGATCCAACAGCCCCCATCCCTGCTGCCTCCTCAGCTCTCAGTGAACCCAACTGTCTCCTGACTTAGCCCAGGTAAGGTCAGCACAGCAGACAACGTCAGGCTGGGATGTGGGGGGCTGAGCTGGGCACATGAGGAAGAGCTCTGGTTCACTGGGAAACGGCGATTGATCTGTGCTTCTGACAGCCCCATGAGACACCTTGAGGAGGCCGGACCTATCAACACTCCCCGCACACCCCACACTGGACGGCATTGGATGAAGGGACAACTGCTTGGGTTCTAATGTGCCTGCTCTCTTCTCTTTCCCCTCCAACCAGTTCAATCTCATCCCTCCCGGCAGCTCCCCTTCCACCCCCCATGGAACTGAAGATTGTCCTGGCTGTGACCTGAGACTTCCAGGAGTGGAGGGAAGAGTGATCTATGTCTCTTCCCCCAGCAGCTCGGAGAAGTCCCAGCCCCCCAGCCCCTTATCTCCCCCTTGGGGATCTGTGGAATTCCTGACAAGCACCTTGAATGGGAAGGGCCTCAAAGTGGGCAGGGCCAGGGTCCAGCAGGGGTGGGGGGTTTATGCTCTGCCCCTGCCCATCCCCACCCCATCTTGCTCTCCTATCCTCTCATCTATTCCCCCGCTGGAGATGGAAGATCTTTTATTTTCTATTATTTATAACCTCAGACTTGGGGCCCCTGTTCTTTCTTCCCCATTAACTTGAGTGATCTGTGTGAGAGACACAGGTGACCCACCAGGATGGTTGGACAAGGACTTTTACTTTTTATTACATAAAAATATTTTTTAAAATTAAAAAAAATATGAAATTTTAAACTAATGTGAGATGCCCTCATGGGCTGTGGAGGGAAATGGGCACCTGGGAAGGGTCAAAGCAGGACCTGGTGTACAACACATTCATGGTCTCATGTGTGACATCCCCACAGATGCTCAACAGTAATCCTATGAGAGATTTTAAGTGATGATAAAAATGCTGCATTACCAGGTGAATTCAGGGGCCAGGAAAATATTGGTGTCACCTCATTTGCACTCATAGCTGGCAAGGATTACATAAATGATTATCTACTTGAATACATTTCCTCCTTTTAGTTTAAAGTCTCCAAGAAAAACCTTTGGTTGACTCGGTACATTATTTATCAGTAATTAAAGTTTAATATTTACAGTGTCTCCCCAAACTTGTGCTCTTTTAAAAATGTGACATAATTGTGGTGCTGCACTGTTCCATTTTCTAAGGGGTAGCTAATAAGTTTATAGTTCCTTCAGTTTAACAGGACACAAATTAGAAAGTGGGCCATACTTCTTGAATTTTTTCCTAGAATTGGTTCTTATAATGAATTTTGAATTGTCCTTTTCCTGGCAGAATTCACTTGGGTTTCCAAGGTATTTTCAAACCCAGCTTATGGGACTTCAGCATGAGGGTCCCTATAAAGCCATCAAGTATGAGGGGAATGCTCAACTAATGACTAATGTACATTCATGGGAGAGCTCTTTTCCTACTGGGGAGGAAAGCAGTTATCTCTTGGCCTTGGTTTTAGTCATCTTCATTACTATAACAACCCAAAATGTTTCTACTCAATAACAATTTCCAAAGGCAAGAGAGAAAATGTGTTGCTAAGGAGACGGCTGACACACAGAGGAAGGAGGGGTTTACAGCATCTGTGACCATGCAGCTACGGTTTCTCATGCCTCTAGCTCTTGGCCCACAGGGACTCACAAAAGCCTCTCCATGAGACTGCAGTGACACAAAGATACTGGTAGATCCCTCACGGTCCTCAGATCATATTTCATGCCAATTCATCTCAATCCAGGAGATTTGATATGTATCTTGAATAACTTCCTTAGTGGCAAACCCAGAAGGAACAAACAGAGAGCTCAGTTTTACAATTGTACTTCATATGTGGGAGATCATTTAATCACAGCCATAATGTAGTTGAGAATGTGGAAGTGATAGTGTGGTGGAAAGTGGACTTAGCTAAGAACCTGAAGAGATGTATACTTGGTGTCACTGTACCCTGAAAAATCATGGTGGTCTTCCATATTCATCAAAACTCTTAAACAGAGCTCAAAGATATAAGTACTGATGTCTTCTCCTTTTTAAAAAATAATTGCACTTTAAATATCACTTAATTAACTTATCTTTTATTATTTCCATAATAAGGAAACCTAAAATTCTTAACAGCAATTGAAAACTGCAATGGTTTACCCACTAGCAAAGTCAAATTACACTGCAAAGGGAAAATTTGCCCAGGATCTGCTCACCAGGTGAGAAATGTGAGAAAGAGGTAAAGAGAAGGTCTCTCAGGGGTGGAGAAGTTCAGGTGGAATGTTTACCTGAGGTGGCCACAAGTAGCAAATCTAAAAATCACAATCTTGAAGAGAAACTAAAGATCATAGATAAGTTGTTCCAAGTTTTCAGACTAATGACAAAGGCAAAGCAAAAGAGGGAGACATTCACTGAGAGCACGGATATCTACAGCGTACAATGCTGAGCTGAAACTGTGCGCAAGGAACAGCGATTGAGGAGCATACCCACATGTGCCTGGTTGTATTATACAGGCCAGGAGGGTGGCTGGCAGCACTGTGCACTGTCAGACAGGAATGAACAGTGAGCTGCTCTAACATTTAGCTTAAGTCATAGAGGAGTTCTTTCTTTTTATCATTTTTAGTAAATTTCTCTGTGAAAAAAATATCAATATACGGTAGGCAATAGGGTTCTGATTTGCTCAAAGGCGTATCAAACACCAGTCAATTAAAATTTCAGAACTCTATGATTAACCTATTCAGAGTAGAAAAAAATGTCCTTCAGTAATTGATACATTTTGCCGAGCCAGGTGTACCCCTCTTTATGTTATTTCAGGAGTAACATGCGTGTTTACCTCAATAAACTCATTCAGTGTAAATTTAAGGAACTCTTTCATAGTAAGAGTAAATACTCATTCATAGTAAATTTAAGGAACACTTTATAATTGTAAAAAATTTTCTCTGAGTTCAGTTTCACGTTATACCAATATGTAGCATTACTATATATATTCAATAGAAATGTTTCTACCAAAATCCAAAATTTATTAGACTTTCATTAACTTCAAAGCCACTCATGGTATACCCTCCTTCCTGGAAGCTTTGGGTGTTAGAGGATCACTGTGCATTATTGGCTGTAAGAGGGACACTGAAATGCCTTCTGTACTGGTTCTGTACCAGCTCACAAATACAGTCTGGTTAAAAATTCTGTAATTACTAACTCTATGTGTCAACAAGTATGCCAAAAGCATTAGAATGAATCCTCTTTAAGGACCACTTTCTATGCTTATTAAACTTGGCAAAGTGCTGAGCAAACAAAAAAATACAGACACATTTGAAAAAATAATTCAGTGAATAAACAAATGAATGACGAGTATGCATTCAAAAAATACTTATGGGTTGCCTGATTGGTATACTCTAACTGTACCTTAGAAGTTGGGATTATGTTTGTAAACATAATATATGTAAAACTTGTGACAAATCTCTTCTAACACAAGGACTGAGGCCACTGTTTGAGTGTTTCAACTCAATCAACAAACCACTATAGGAAGCCTAATGTTCTTCAGTTAAATGCACCCTCAAGATACTGGTACAGGCTGAGGCGAACTCAATATGAAAAACTGCACATATTTAATCTGAAGATTATATAACAAAGCTATAAATTCCGAAAAGTCCCAGTTATCATTTAAAGTACTAGCCCTCATTTATTCACGCATGGCCAATGTAGCACAGGTGGACAAGGGCAGCTTATCCTCCTCTCCCGGCGGCATGATTGCACCCTCTGTAGAGGCTATCTGCTCACCAGGAGTGACTTCATCTTTTACCCTGAAAGAAACAGGGCTCCCAGAAGTACCCCTGTGTCTTGACTTCATAACCACTATCACTGCCTTTTTCATGCTATGACCATCCTGTCGCTTCTCTCCCCAGCTCCCCTCCAGGCAGCCAGTGTGCTTCCCAATCAAGCCTTGAGGACCAAAACTGACCAGTACTACTTCCATGATTCCCCAATGATCCTTCCCTCCATATCCAGATTTGCAGGTTTTGTGCCACATCTAGACAAAAAAAAGAAGGGATTGCAATAGTTATAAAGAGGGTCTTTTTAAAAAATTAAAGGGAAACAAAAAGTGACATAGATTCTGGTTGGCTCATTAACAGCAACTTGGAAGTGACCCTATCCACAAGCAGAGCTGTGATGGCCTCTCTTTCAGACCTGAGATGTTAGGTCTACAAGCCCTTTATTTTATAGTTTTTATCACACTTTTAGCCCTTTAGCTTATCTTCAGCTTTACGTTCTATATTGAATATTTTTTACCTAGAAAACTTTAATTTGTCACATAATACCCAAGTCAAACATCATTTACCCATTCTTAAGTAAAGTTAGTTGATCCATCCCCAGTGCTTCCTCAGCTCTTAATATGTACTTCCATAACATGTGTTATCATGTGCCTCCATGACATGTGTTAGCATGTACTTCCATAACATGTATTAATAAGCTCACACACATGTGTTAACATGCACCTCCATGCTGTGTGTCAGCATGTTCCTCCATAACATATGCTAAGATGTACTTCCATAACTGTGTTAGCCTCTACCCCATAATGCACTTTAATGTGTGCCTCTGTAACATGTGTTAACATGTACCTCCATAACACATGCTACCATGTACCTCTATAGTGTGTTAACACATACTTCCATAATGTGTTAACATGTACCTCCATAATATGCTAATGTGTACTCCTATGATGTGTTAGCATGAACCTCCATAACATGTATTAATAAGTACATTTGTAATGTGTGTTAAAATATATACTTATATGTCTTAGCCCTTTTGGGCTGCTATAACAAAAATCCCATAGACTGGGCAATTTATAAACACCAGAAACTTATTTCTCACAGTCTGGTTGCTGGGAAGTCCAAGATCAAGGTGCCAGAAGATTTGGTGTCTGGCAAGAGCTCACTTCCTGGGTTATAAGTGTCTGTCTTTTTGGCTGTATCCTCACATGCTGGAAAGGATGAGGAAGCTCTTTGGGGTTTCTTTCATAAGGGCGCTCATCCCATTAATGAGGGTTCCACCATCATGACCCAAGTGCCTCCCAAAGGGTTGGATTTCAACATATGAATTGGGAGGGGGACCCATACATTCAGGCTATAGTTCTGCATGACATGTGTTAGCATGTACCACTAGCAAGTGTTAATATACATCTCAATAATATGTATCAATATGTATTCTTGCTTCTAGGTAGGTGTACAGGATTTAGTTCTTATAGACTGGCTGGTGGTTTCACTCTAACTGTACTTTATATCACTAAGAGAAAAGTTCCTATTTACCTTAAGCCATCAAGTCATACTACCTTAACTAATGCATGTCTCTTCCATGCATTAGTTGAGTAGCTAATATGCTTACAAACAAGACATGTAAGCCTTCATAAAGTTTACATTGTGGAGGATAGAAGTGTAATATATAAGTAGACAAACAAATAAACTAGTGGTGATAAGTCCTACAAAGGAAGCATACAAACTATGACAGCAATTACTGCGGAACCTAACTTAGATGGGGCAGTCAGGGGAAGCTTGAGGAGGAACATCTGGGCAGAGATCTGAAGGTCCAGAACGGGCTAGTTATTTCCTTCCTTTGTTTAAACTGCCCTGTATCAGCCACCACTGGCACAGTGTCTGGAACATAGTGGGTGTTCATAGATAAATCAAAGAAAACTTAGAACATTGACCTCATGTAAAAAATATCTTTGTGTAGTAAATGAACGAGTGCATAAATGATTTGTAAAATCTGTATTTGGTGAAAGCTCCCTTCAACTTAAAGTAATTACATGTAAATTGATCTAAATTAAACTTAGGTTGACATGCTATACTTTATTTTAGTCAAATTTGCATTTAATTAGGTAATTAACATGTTCTGATCATTTCACAACACTTTTATAGAATGCTGATTACAGTTCGTAAATGAGCATTGTACTACGAATATTTAACATTTTGCTCATTACAAAGGGAATTCCACATTTTCTAAAATAATTTACAGCTACACGTTTCTTTCAATCATTTTTCTCTCATGGATTACTGCTATGTTTGGATACTATATCTTTACAATCTTTTCTTTAACATTCACGTCACTTAAAATCTCTCACACATAAAACACTAGTCATTTCTCAATTTTAAGCCACTTATTCCTGAAGGGACGCCCCTGCAACTGATAAATTCCATTTCCTTTTGGATCTCAAAAGATAAGTAAGAATAGCAACACCTATGTTCTTCTGACAAGTCAAATGACCTGAAAATTGAATTCCTAATTAATATGTTCTGTTTAGACAATTACCATTATGTAAATGATCATTAGCATTATACCTGTGTTCAGAATTCATGATAAAAAATATCAAATTTTGGTCTTGTCTTGAAAAGTTTATCTAGCAAGAAGAAGCAGAGGACACAAATAAATATAGAAAACAAACATACTTCTTACTCAAGCTTGAAATGAAGAATAATATCCTCTCCTTGTATTGATCCTTTTTATCATTATGTAGTGTCCTTCTTTATCTTTCTTTATAGTCTTTGTTTTAAAGTCTATTTCATCTGATATGAGTATTGCGACTCCCACTTGTCATGAAATGAAGAATAAAATGAGCTGCTTGTTTCTCCAACTCTTTGAAGGGTTAGCCTTCCCACAAGAATTTAATTATTTTCAATATGGACCACACAGATTAATCCTGGTCAAAAAAATTAACCAGCAATAGTAAGTTTCTTAGTGATAGCACTGGTCTTCTGCAGAAGCCACAGAGTGGCTGCTAGGAGCAGAGAGGAGTCAACATTACAACTTGATCTTAAATATTTCTAACACTGTCCACCCAAGTGGACAAAACATAGTGATCAAATGTGTAAAAGCCAAGAGACCTGGAAATAAAATGTTTTGGTTTTTGTATGGCCAAAGTAATAGACAGACTAAGAAAAAAAATAGAAAGAGCAAAATCCAATTTAGTCAGTATACTATAAGGACTCACATATACTCTGACTTTCTTCTAATCACTTTTTTTACACATTTATGTTTGAGCATAGAATATGAGGATATTTGCTGGAGGAAGATTTATTGCTTTTTAGCCAAAAGGTCTGGAAACAGAAATGTGGAAGGAATTTGGAAGGAATTGGTAGGAATTTGGAAGGAATTGGTAGGAATTTGGGAGTAAGTGAAAGCTAGAAGAAGTAGCCAAGGAAAATATCTGACAGAATTTCTGTGTGTACCATTATTTTTTAAAAGCAATTTGCATAATTGAACCATAAATTCTGTTGAAAACAACTGCGTCAACAGTTATTAAAATCAATCTGGACCTTGAGGAAAAAGTACATTTTCTTGAAAACCAAAACCTCAATTTTCTTATTTGATTACTGTTTTTAATACTGTCAGTTATAGTGAGGTAAGAGAGCCCTTTATTCTGCATATCTTTTGTTTAATGAAGACATTTATCATCATATCAGGTTTTTCTTTTATTTCTTTGGATCTAGAGAAAGTTTTGGACATTCAAATGGTGGTGACTTTGAAAACTTTTTTCTTATAATAAGAATATTAAATCTTTGGGGCTTATTATGAAATTTTCTCCTACGAATGCAATATAGCATGTGTAGCAAACGGAATGTCACATTTGAGAAGGTTTTGAAATTTATTGCTGTCAGGGAGCTGGTTCAGAAGTTAGGTTTTGTAATAAAAATGATAAGACAAAGCTTAAAAAAGTCTAAACTGCCCATTAAATTTTCAATGAAATGCAAGTATAGTGTGCTCATTGTTTGTATAAAGATGATTCCTTTAGAGAATTGTGTATGCTTCATGAATATTTGGCTTTTCTCCATTATTCACCTTCCTACCTAACTGGAATCATGCTCACATAATAAATTTTTTGTTACTTGTCAAATATGTCTTCTTGGTAAATTCTTTTTGTTAAGAATCTCTGCTCTTAGAGAAACATGTAAGAGCATTGGTAAGATACAATATTTCACCTTTCATTTTAATTCAGCCAGCAGCTTGAAATTTCTCCCCAAACAATTGAAATGCAGTCTTCCCAGCCCTCCTCAGGTTAGAGATGCTCAGTGCCAGTGTTTCGATAGCTCTCAGTCAGGCCTGGCAAATAGCTTGACTGTCTTCCCTGATCTTCCTTACAGTTGGGTGGGCTGTGTGACTACACTGTAGCCCATGGAACAAGAACAGAAGTGATCTGTGCCTCTTTCACACCTGGCCTATGAAACCTCCCAAGTGTGATCCTCCACACTTTTTCCCCCCTGCAGAGACTTTGGACGCCAAATGAAGATCATGGAGCACAAAATGGAAGGAGACTGAATCGTAATGCCTACTTTGAACTTCACGTATGGAGAAATAATCTTGTAGTGGATTGATGGATAAGATTTGAGGGTTTGCCTGTTACTGCAGTTAGTAGTACCTTAACTAATACATACATGTTTATACAGAAATTTTACAAAGTTGTGACTTGAAAGGAGCAGGAGGCCATAGATAGAGATGGACAGAAGATAAATCATAGAAAAAAAGTTAGAAAAAACTGTGAATGCATAGATGAATAAATAAATGAATACTAGATACTATTATTATTAAAATACATATACTATTTACTTTCAGGTCTCCAAAGCCAACTTTTGATCCCTGGATTAAAGCATGAGGAGACACAAAACCGCTGGGTGTCTCACCTTCTGCCTTGGTGAGAGCTGTGGACAGGAGGGCTGCACCAAGGGAGGAGAGGAGGAAGCTCTCAAGACACACAAACTCCAAGACCTGGAGGAGCTTGGCAGGAAAGAGACACTGGATTAGTAAGTGTTTAACACTGTTATTGGAGTTCTCCTCTCACCAACAGAGAGAATGTAACATTGAATATTTTGACCACATATCCAATAAAGTAGGGAAAAAACATTTTAATATCTGTAGTTCTTGATTACTACTTTAAGTTAACAGAAGATGATTCCCCCACTTTACTATTCATATAAATGTTATGTGATAAAAAAAATCAAGTGTTTTATGGTCAAATAGCTGTGGGACAAGTTGACAATATTCAGTTTCCCAAATTTATCTGATCGTAGACCTCTTTGATTGTGGAGAACCTCACAGTGTACAGGTAATAGGAGAAAAAAAAGCAAAGAACATGAAAGCACATGACGGAAAGGTGCAGGCACGTGCCATCCTGGTCTTGCCAGCAAGTTGATACTTTTAATATTATTTCTACTATAGACTGTATGGAATTTCACCCAACTTTGTTTATTATGCTGGTGTTCTCTGATTTTGTATTACAAGATAGCTAGTCATGCCAGTCAAAAGACTCTTCTTTTCATTGGGACCTTAGTTCCAAACCATGTTTCAATATTTCCAGGATGAGTTAGAGAAGAAACCACAATAACCAAAGTGCCTCATATAAATGTAATTGGTTAATTGAAGCAAGTATGTTGATCCATGTACAGTGTTCCATAGCTCTGCCCTCAGCATTTTGGGCACTAGTACCCAAGATGACTTTTATAACTATAATAATCAGCTTTGTAGCTATTTCTTTGGCATCAGCTTCTCTTCCATGTCTATCCTAATATATGTCACTGTATAAATTATTATTTGATTGACATTTGGGCTGCTTACAGAACAATCCAAATTGGATACCAACAGTCTGGGAAATAACCTTGGGCAACAGAGAAGAGCTAAAAAGCAATTTCCTTGGTCTCCTACTGCAGCAGTGGAAAATCTGTTGCTGCCTCATGCCAGAAACAAATTTGAGAAATGAAGGGGCTGCGGAAGCGTAACCTATTAAGTTAATATCCTTGACTTTTCATACTCCCATCCCATGACTGGAGGGCTCTGCAGGCACAAAAGCAGCATCAACATTTCTACTTAAAATATAAGTGGGGTGGAGAAATCAACTGCAGAAAAAAAATACAACAAAGGCTCTTTGGTCGACAGGACACCACTCCATGATAATCATACCAGAATTCTTCAAAGAAGACAGCAGTATGTCCATTTTAATGTATACATAGTCCTTAAGTTGAAAAATAAAGTAAATCTCTTCTTTGGCTGACTTCCTTACCTTGTGAAAGAGAAAGTAAAATAAATAATGTGCCTACAGAGTCTGCCTGAGGAAATATATTTATATTCTTTTGGTCTTATTTCTGAGTTTTTCAAGTAGAATTATTCTTTCCCCCATGTAGTATTTTTTTGAAGTGGCACTCTCCTGTTTAAAGAGTTGTTTTTCTTGGCCTCTGTGACCTGAAATTGTACTGTTTGGGTGTAGTTCACTTTAAAATGCTCTGTTGAGTAAGGAATAGAAAAGCACGAACACAGGGATATAACACAGCCATTATTTTGTAATAACTTTAAATAGAGTATAATCTACAAAAATATTGATTGAACCACAAAAGAGAGAAAAGAATGAAAAAACAAGGAGCATTATGCACAGATTTGTCTGCACTGTTTCATTTTGATAGATTCTGTCATCTTTATTTATATCCAATTTTTGAATGCTGCAGAACAAACGCACTTCACATATGAAAATTTTTCACAGTCAGAATCTCTTTTTAAAATGTTTTATTTTAAAATTTATTTGTTATTTTTTTTAACTGAAGTGTAGTTGATTTACAATACTATATTAGTTTCAGGTGTACAACATAGTGATTCAATATTTTTATAGATTATAAATAACTTCCATTTGAAGTTATTACAAAATAATAGCTGTATTTCCCTGTGCTGTACAATAGATCCTTGTTGCTTATCTATTTTATACGTAGTAGTTTGTATTGGGTTGACCAAAAAGTTCATTCGGGGTTTTCCGTGAAATGTTAAAACCAATATCTCTTAATCCCATATCCCTGTCTTGCCCCTCCCCCTTCCTTCTCTCCACAGGTATCCACTAGTTTGTTGAGTCTATTTCTGTTTCATTTTATATGTATTCCTGTGTTTTATTTTTTAGATTCTCTTAATATTACTGTTTAAAATGGATCTTTTAATAACCATGGAACATTGGGTTTGATGTCCCCATTACCAGCAGAGAGAATGGGACCCCACTTCATATAACATCAGAGATCCAGCCCTTCCAAGGAATTTTTCTTCAGGGACAGATTCATGGCTTTGGTTACCTTGGTTCATAATTACCAGATGTAAAAAAGTCACTAGATAAACTTTATTATTTACATATTACAAATAAGAAAACACATTCAAAAAGTTGGGTTTTAAATTCAGATCTCTAGCTCCAAATCCATGTTCATTGCCATCAAAATACCTCATATAAATGAAACTGGTTAACTGACACAGCTAAATTCATCCATATGCAATCTACACAGCTCTGCCCTCAGCATTTTTGGCCCTATGTGCCCAAGATGACTTTTAGGATGAAGAGCAGAGTTGCTATCCTTGTACTGATTTTTACTCTCTCCTACTTTGATGATATCACTGTTCTGTTGAAACGATCCTGCTTGAATCGTCTGTTACCTCAAGTCACCTCTGCTTTGGTGATTTCTCAAGTATCTGCATGCTACTTTTGTGAAACTTGTAGATTCTAAAGACCTTCACTCCATCCTTTCCCCCTCTGTCACTCTTCATCTCATCTTTCTTTCTTTCCTTCCTTTTCAGCAATCAGACTTTCTTGGAGAAAACAAAAATATTGGACTGAGCCTCCAGTTCCCTCAGAAGATAAAGATTTCCACTCTTTTTATAGTTCTTAAAAAAATTCTCTCACCCTCATCTATCTTTCTTTGTTTTAGTCAGATTTTTTGACTTTTTGTAGTTGTGAACCTGTACTATTTTCTATTTGTTTCTTTCTGTGTCATCTCTTTTCTACATTTTAAATAACTACAAAAGAAAATCCTTTTTTCTTTCTGACCAGAGAGATTGCATGACACCCTCTGAAGTTAACTGAAGAACCAGAGACCTAGTGCACTGATGAGTTAGAATTTCTGAACTTAGACCAATTCGTCCTATAATTGAGCTGTGCAGATTCACCTTCTTCCAGGGTTTTGCTCTGTCCTCAAGAAACATGAGTACAATTACGATCATTGCTGCAGAGGGTGCCCCGTGACAAAAGCACGTGGCCTGGGCCCTCCAAGAGGCTTACCATCTGAGAGACTTCATAATAAATTTCTGGTAATTTCCCTCAGTAGAAATAAGTAAAGAATCAATGTTTCCAAGCAGGAAACTCCTGAGAAAAATCCAACTTATCTGTGATAGGACTGAGAATTGATTCCTTTATGCCTTAAAGCTCAGCTCTTTCCTCAGCTTATTTTTCCAAACACTGGAGGAGAGTTAGGCTCCGCTTGTATCAGGTTCCCGGTCCTGATCAATCAGCTATGCCCATGAGCTGGAATCATATTTTTACTATCATAAAATTTCTGGACCAATCAGGTTGGACTGACAGTAGACATTTTTCAAAAATATTTGCTGTCCCAGAGTCCTAGAGATTTCTAGATGGTTCTCAGTCCACAGCGGAGAGAGGGAAAGATAATTGAGTGGGTTGTGTCACTCTAATTTTCTTCAACCAGAGTAAATAAGTTTCATGTGTTTGGGGTATTGGTCTACTGCTGTAAAAACAGGGTTTGGAAAAACATGGTTCTGAAATTGTCTGGGGAAACACACCAACCAAAGTATAATGCTATTTAAAGACTAATATTCTGAATGAGGTAGGCATTACCAAGGCCAATAAATTCAAACAGCTAATGGGATGTGTGCTACCTGAATAGAAAACTATCTAGTGACCATAATTTATTATTCATAGAGTGAAAATTTAGTACTAGGCACCGTGGCAAGCTCCAGCTGAGAGCGGTAAATGTTTTCTAATTTCTCTGTGATTGTACTTCTCAGACATTAGCAAATATCTCATGCAGGCGCTTAATACTTTATCTGAAAAATGGGCATACAGATAGTGAGAATTAGTCAATTTATGAAAAACACTTAAAATATCACCAGGCACACATCGTGTGCTCAATATGTTATCTTCTATTATTAGCAGTATAATAGATATTATACTATAATATAATATCTATTATAGTATAATAGATATTATAATAATAGATATTATACTATTATTATTATTAATATTGCTATTAATAATGAAACAATTAATCAAAAATAGTAACTTTAATAAGTGTATTTGAAGTTTGAATCCTGGCCAACCTAAGATTTCTATTTCATTACTGGTGTCTAGAACAAAATTTTCTAGAAAACATCACAGTTACAATTGTGTGAAGACTTAAGAGATCAAGATTAAGAAAGAAAGGAAGCTTGGTGGTAAGCCCAGCATTCAGCCCCAAATTTCACCATGAGGTATTTGCCATTTCCAAAGCAGAAGCTAAATAGAAGTTGGTAGAAGAGAATCTGAGCAGAAGCTGCAAAAATCTCACAGGGTTGGCTAATGGGAAATTGAAGATCAGGTCCAACAAGGCTGCCAGATAAAATACAAGATGCCAGTTAGCTTTGAATTTCAGATAAAAAACAAACAAAAAATTTTAGCATAATATGCCTCACATAATATTAGTAACTCAAAGTTCAAAATTAATTGGGCATTCTTTTTGCTTCATTTTAGGGTTTTTTTTTTGTTTTTTATTTGTTTTTATATAAATTGGAAACCCCGGAAGGAAGGGCTATGCCAACCAACCAGGTTTCTGGCTGGAACTCCAGAAAATCTATACTCTAGAACTAGTAATGAAGAAGGCCAAGCCTCACAAAGTGCTTCAAATCAGTTCAATTGCTAGATGCATTAATGTAACATATATTTGCCTTTTAGAAGGAGAATTAAATTTTGCTAGAGAAAAATATAATCTTCTAGCACCTCAAATTATCTCTAAAATTTTCCAGGATTTAATTAAATGTTACCAGAATTAGCAGGAGATTAGACAACTTGACCAAAAAGGAACTGAGAATGAGAAAGACAGACAGAGAGAGAGAGAGAGAGAGAGAAGAGAGAGAGAGAGTGAGGGAAAAGAGAAAATAGAAATATATCCACTGGAGATTATCAAAGATATACTCTCTTTAAAACAATTGTGATTGATTTGTTCAATAAATTAGAGGAAAGAGAATTTCAGTAGAGAACTGGCAACAATAAAAGGAATCACTATGGAGAATAGTATGGAATTTCTTTAAAAAACTAAACATAGAGCTACCATATGATCCAGCAATCACACTCCTGGACATATATTCAGGCAAAACTATAATTCAAAAAGATACATGCACTCCAATGTTCATAGCAGCACTATTTACAATAGCCAGGACATGGAAGCAACCTAAGTATCAATTGACAGATGAATGGATAGAGAAAATGTGGCATATGTACACAATAGAATATTACTCAGCCATAAAAGAGAATGAAATAATGCCATTTGCAGCAACATGGATTGACCTAGAGATTATCATACTAAGTGAAGTAAGCCAGACAAAGACAAATATCATATGATATTGCTTATTTGTGGAATCTTAAAAAATGATACAAATGAACTTAATTCTAAAACAGAAATAGACTCACAGACATGGAAAATAAACTTATGGTTATCAAAGGGGAAAGGGGTGAGGGGGATAAATTAGGAATTTGAGATTAAAATATGCACACTACTCTCTCTCTCTATATATATATATAAAACAAGGACCTATTGTATAGCACAGGGAACTATACTCAATATCTTGTAGTACTTTATAATGGAAAAGAATCTAAAAAGAATATATATATATATATATATATATATATATAAAACTGAATGACTTTGCTGTACACCTGAAACTAACACAACATTGTAGATAAAATATATTTCAATAAAAATTTAAAAAAAGAAATCAGCCAATATTCTGAAAATAAAATTGTCATAACTGAGATCAAGAACTCAATAAATGGCATTAAGAGCAGATTAGACACAGTTGAAGAAAAATTAATAAATTAGAATATAAGAGAATAAAAAATGGACAGACTGGGGTCTAGAGAAGTACAAGGATAGGAAGTTCAGAAAAAAGCATAAAACAAAGGGAACACAGAAACAAAGGATCTAACATGTGTAATTGAAGCTTCAGAAAGAAAAAGAGAAAATGACACAACACCAACATTGCAAAAGGCCAAATACTATATCAAAAGTTATTAAGGGCTTCCCTGGTGGCTCAGTGGTTGAGAGTCCGCCTGCTGATGCAGGGGACACGGATTCGTGCCCCGGTCTGGGAAGATCCCACATGCTGCGGAGCAGCTGGGCCCGTGAGCCATGGCTGCTGAACCTGCGCGTCTGGAGCCTGTGCTCCGGAGCCTGTGGGAGAGGCCACAACAGTGAGAGGCCCGCTTACCGCAAAAAAAAAAAAGTTATTAAACCTCATCAGCCCTCAAATAAATGCAAATTAATGTTCAATGTGATACTATATAGACATAAGAAAATTAAACAATTGACAGTATTGATTACTGACAAGGAAGTGGAACCCTTGTATACTGTTGGTAGGACTGCAATTAACACGACTTCTTTAGAAAAGTATTTATTCATATCTATTAAACTGAGCATACATGTTGTATTAGTCAGGGTTCTCCATAGAAACAGAACCAGTAAGACATATATACATATTTTTGTCTTTGTGTGTCTGTGAGGGTGTAGATTATATATATATATATATATATATATATATATACATATATATATATATGTAGAGATTGATTTACTATGAGGAATTGGTTCACATGATTACAGAGGCTAAGAAGTCCCAAAATCTGCCTTCTGCAAGCTGGAGACCAAGGAAAGCCAATGGCCTACTTCAGTCCAAGTCCATAGGCCTGAGAATCAGGGGAGCTGCTGATGGTTTAAATCCCAGTCTGAGAGCCAGAGATGAGATGAAATGACCCAACTCAAGCAGACAGGAAGCAAAGAGACAGGAATTCCTCCTTCCCTCTATCTTCATTCTATTCAGACCCTCAGTGGATTAGATCATGCCTGTCACATTGGGGAGGACAATCTACTTTATTGAGTCTACTGATTCAAACGGTAATATCATCCAGAAGTACCCTCACAGACACACCCAGAAATATGTTAAATGTGGGAGTACCCCATGGCCAGTCAAGTTGACACATAACATTAAACTTCACATATATGTAATATACCCAGCAGTTCTACTCCTAGTTATATAGCCAACAGAGTGGTGTACATATGTGCCCTAAAAGATGCATAAAAATGATTTTTGAAGTCTTATTCATAATGGCCAAATATTGGAAACAACACAACAGTCTATAAACAGTAGAGTGTATAAAGCATGGTGTGTGTGGGAGGGGGTTGAATTATAACAATGCCTATATGCAATATCATGGATGAATCTCACAAATATAAAAAAATTCTGATTCAAGGAGAACAGACACACACAAAAATACATATTGTCTGATTCCATTCACATGATGTTCAAAAAAAGACAAAACTCTCTAGTGTTAGAAGTCAAGATACTAACTACTTTTGATAGGAGAAAGGAGTACTTATTCAAAGAAAGCATGAAAGAGGGTTTTAAATTTTATTTCTTGATCTGTTTGATAGATACACAGAAATTTTTATTGCACACATTTGTACACATCTTGTTATATATATGTACATATGTGTGTATATGTAAAAATTATATTTTTGTAAAAGAT
This sequence comes from Monodon monoceros, assembly GCF_005190385.1. Classification (NCBI taxonomy): domain Eukaryota; kingdom Metazoa; phylum Chordata; class Mammalia; order Artiodactyla; family Monodontidae; genus Monodon; species Monodon monoceros. The sequence continues at coordinate 33,873,422 of NW_021703777.1, read as the reverse complement.
AAAGTTTAAAAAATAGGCTAGAGACCTGAGATATGGAAAGTTTATAAGCATAAAAAATTAATGGAGGAAATAATAAATCTATTAGCATAAATGATAATGAAAAATAATAATAAACAGCAGCTGCAATCAGGTGAGACACTTGCTGTAAGTCCTAAGCTGTGTAGAGGGCCTTAACTGGAGCATGACGAGAGAAGCTGAAACAGCTAAGTGCTGTTTCAGGGGGTCTCTGAGGAGCTCCAGTTCTATATGTCTCAGCACAGAAAGAATTCAACGAGAGGCAAAGTGATAGATAAGAAGTGATTTATTAGAATAGGATGCTTGTGAGGCTTACAAGCAGGTGGGCGAGAGGGTGCTGTATCCTGAGAACAGGGCTACAGTTTTATAATCAAAGGAAAAGGGGGAGGGGGAAAAGACCACCTTCTTCCTCATTCTTGTCTAGTAGACATCACACTTCCATTATCAGTTCCTCCTCCACATTGGGCAGGGGAGTTTTCTTGTCCCTACAGGGTGAAGCTGGGACTGTCATGGCACAATAGAAATAAGCAAAAAGGAGGTAACATATGATAAAAATGGCAAATCATTTCAGGTTTCAGTATAATGTCACCCTTTCCTTATGTTTTTTTTTTTTTTAATGTGCCCAGAGGAGCATGTCCTAGGAATCATTGACTTACTGAGCTCACTGGGCAGGAAGTGGGTCTCATGTCACCATTGTTTTATTGTTTTGGGGTATGTCTCATGCTTCTGTTGCATGGTTTTGTTGCTAAGCAAGCCTGCTTGGTTTTGTGGTTAAGCAAACATGCTTTCTTGAGTGACCATTAATTTACAGGGGTCTCCCATACTTTTTTCTTTACTTACAATCCCCTAGTAGGATTAGCTATTTAATTCCCAACTTTGTCCCTTTACTCGGTCCCTATCGAAACCAGTTTGAGGTGCATCAACTAGGTGCTGGGAATGGAGCCTGTAGGAACCTTTTCTGAGTGCAGGTAGTCAGACTCCTAGCAAAAGTGCAGATTTACAAATAAAAACAAGGCTCTGCCAGGAGGAGCTGAAGTCCTAATCCACAGGTCTGGCAAGCCCAGCTGGTTGAATACCAGCTTATCAGTCACAACCACAGGCCTAGATAACATAGCTGAGTCTAGCTCTCAAATATGAGGGAACCATAGGTATATCCATATGCATAGATAGGGTTTATTTACAGCATCACCCTCTTCCTCTGTTGTTAAGTGATAAGAATGGTTCAGAGGAGTTTCATGCTCTTTGGGGAACTTGATTATTCTATTGTCAAATCATATTTGTCCCGGAAGCCCTTCCTCATAACTGCATTTTCCCAGCCTTGTGAAGTCCTTCTACAATACTGTTTTTTTTTTCCTCTCTCTCTTTATCCTGAAACCAGTTTTTTTTAATCAATCAAGACGACAAATTTTGTAAATGTTTAACTGTGTACTGGTCATGTGTATCATGTGTGTACTGAGTTAAGCAAAATGGCTTTTAGTTGATTCAGCTTAACAAACATCAGTGTATGTTTATCTATCATATATTAGATAAAACTGAGATTTAGGTAAAGATTTAGCCCTAGAGAACTTCTTGAATTTACATTGCCACTCAGATGCTCCCAGAGACTACAATGTTTTCTGAATTTGTGAGTTCTGCCTGTTTCCACTTTCAATATTGGTCACTCATATGCACACAAAACCCATTTGGAACACAATATTTACAACAGAAAGTAATATAAGTCTAAAGATTTTATAAATCTAATCTTTTGCTTCCTGATGACAACTTTTTTTAAAGCTCATAAAAATTGTTGGATCACTTTATTTTCTTGGCCTAACTCCCATTTATTGAAGTGAAAGGGAAGAGGAGAATGTTAGGATTGTTCTCAGTTGTATATCTCTGTCAACATCTCAACCTTAGCACCACCTCATCAAGAACTGTTAATTGTCTGAAATGTTACTTGATTTACAAGCTAACAAGTTAACCACAACTCATTAGCAGTTCATGGATGCTGGTGGAAGGCACAAGATTCCTGGGTCAGAGACAAAAGACTTTATTACTCATGGCGTAGCAAAGGGCATGAGAATCAGCATATTTCCCCTTGTCCCAAGTCCCACAGGAAGACATGAATAAGCCCAGAAAGATGGCTGCACACAGAGTGGTTTGCATTAGAGCAGAAGAACCTTCATCTTCTGTAATTGGTGGTATGCATGCACGCCCTTTGCTTAGAGAGACATGTCTGCTCTTTGTTTTGGAGCTATCTTTTCAAGGCTCTTTGGTATATAAACACTAAGAGGTAGCTCAGAATAAGAGAGCAATTAGTGCCTCTGTCATAAGACACACAGGAACATTGAGAGATCCATGGAGAATGTTGTCCTAACAATACAAATAAGAATTTGGTTAAAAAAAAAATCAACATTCTACTGGCTTGGATTAAAACTCTCCTAAATTCTCCAAATAATAATTAGATTTGGGAGACCAAGTCCATGAGTGAATAAAAGTGATTATTTTGTATTTGACAGCTCATTGTTTTCATTGAGTGACTCCATGAATAATATATGCCAAGCAATTTGTGCATGAAATAGAACTTCCTCTGGGATGATGGTAAAAGTTGGTGATGAGCTTGGCTTGCTTTCCACCACTTCTCACTGTCCTTTCCCCCTTTCTTCCACATGAGATGATGCAGCAAAAACACACGAAGCACCAGGTACTCAGATCGTAAACTGAAATCAAACAGGGATTTGTCAGAGCAAAGGGTATTTCCTCAAGGATATGAGGATAATATTGTATATCTGCACAAACAACTCAACTCATTCTAACTCCTGAAAGTTCCAGGGTTAAGCACAAAGAAGACTACACAGACTGCACAGAGCAGGTGCTGCATCTCCATCCCCTCTGTCACTCTGTTCTTTCACAAGCACGGTGCTCCAGCAAGTGCTCCTTTTCAGCTATGTATTATTGAGGCTGAGCCTCGTGTACTCATCCTGAGATACTACACTTTGTATTTTGGATTTTGCTCTCCTTTTCTCCATCCAGTTCTTCTCCTGTCCATTTGGCCTGCGATTCCAGGCAGAGCCTTTCATCCAGCTCGGACTCAGCAGCTGCCCTCTGTGACTGTACAACCTCCTGCTCCAAAGCCGAGCTGTATTTTTATTTTTCACTATCCTCTCCACAGGCCTCCTGAATAAATCCTTCTTTCTGAACTTCTTCATGAAGCAATGGCCCAGATTAAGTCATTGATGTGAATGTTCATCGTAATTATGTTACTCACAGAAACATTAAGCTCTTTTCAGAGTTCGGCATGGCTCATTCTTTTTAAAAATGTGATATCCTTGGTTATGTGAAAAGGCTATAAATGAGGCATATTAGAAACTGCTTGATCTGCTTGAAACTGCTTCTTCTGACACGAGGATATTTCGTTTGAAGTTGCGTTAAAAAACGCCTCCTAAATATGGTGAGACCTGTTATACTCTGGGTGTTTTCTTCCATTTTCCCGTAGACATTTTATGTCATGTAAATTTTTTCTCCGTTCACAGAAAATGTATTTAATTCACTGATATTTAAGTGTGTGTATGGGGGTGGGGGTAGCAGGGAGGGAGAGAGAGGCAGATTGAGATTTAAAAGTAAATTCAGAGGAAAGATTAAAAATAAAAATAAATTTCCTATGTAAGTGGGCTCTGAATTCATTAGAGAGGTATTTTCAGTATCAGAAAATGTTAAAGATTAAACGTTAACCTGAAAGAATCTACTTCTTCTTTATTTTACAAATGAGGAAATTAAGGGCCAAGGACACCAAAGGAGTAAGAGGCGGAGTTGGAACAGAATAGAATCAAGGATCACCAAGTCAGTGTACTTCCAATTTTACTGTGGCAAAAGCAATAGTCAGACAAGCATGCAGTGAAACGCTTACTGTTTTGAGTTCTAAAAAAGGTTTTATTTTATTTTGAGAATATTATGATCAGGAGATCAGGGATATCCATGTCCTGAGCTATTACTCAGCCTCTGTCCTAGAGAACTCTGGGAAAGAAAGACTAGTCATGTAGGGAAGCAATTATTTATATATAAGTGAGTCAATATTAGACACTGTCAAATTAGGGCCTTTTGGTGAAAGCAGAGTTGGAGTATGTGACTCAGGCATGATGAGGTAGGACTCATCTTCTTCTGAAAGTAAATCGTAAATATGCCTGGAAGAACTGAACTAATGCAGTATAAAAAGGCAGGAACCAGAGGAACACAAATCCTCTTGGATGCGTAATTACATATTCAGAAGAAAGAGAATAAGAGAGAGAAACCTGGTTAGGTTGCCCTAGGAGAGCAGCAGAGAGGGTCCCATACTACTTTTAAAATATTTCTGCCTGTTGATTAATGAATCTAGCCAAAGAAGAAAATATAAAACTTAATTTAAAAAAAATTCCTAGAAAAATAATTTCCTCAACTGGGCTCAGAAATCTATCTGTAGGTTTCTATTGTACCAGTTAAAAAGAAAGAGAGAGAGACTGGGGTAAAAGGATCCACTAGAGTAAAATGGTGCTAAGACCTGTTCTAGGCTTTCAGCTCAGCATGTTTTCACTTATACTTCAGAGCCGCCTCTGAATGCAGGAATACGAGCAGGGACATTTCTCATTGTCTAAATCATCAGCATTAAAGTCTGCTGCAAATACACAGGATCTGGTCTGCCAAGAAGTAGAAAAACAAATTAATGATCCACTGGTCACAGTTATGACCTTTAGTTTATGAGCTTGTCACTACATTCCAAAACAACTCTCCTTCAAAATGATCCTCAGAGCCTTCTTTGCTACCATTTCAAACCAAGGCCATCCAAACTAAACAAATGTTAAATTAGCACATTCAGGAGCTATGAAATCCCACAGCTACCAGCAAGTCATTGAACACACTTGGCGAATTTCTAAATTCCAGTACAAATGTTAAGAAGACATCTGTCAGCCATCCTAACAGCACATTCAGAAAAAGTCCTCCACCACCCCCTAATCAGAGCAAGCTGAAATCAAAATCAAATCCTTTCTCATCTTCCCTCCTGCCATTGAACTGTACATAACACAGACATAAAAGATGGACCCCACCTGACTAAAGAGTGACGTTATAATTTGAAGCGAGCCCTCGAGGTGAACTTTTCAGAGCCCGTTCCCCCATGCACAGCCAGACTTCTGTAAGATTTGCTGAACAATTGCCCTGAGGTGGAGGTGAACTAAATTTTCTTCTGCCACTTCTTTTTTCACGAAACAAGCTAACAATAATTTTCTAGAAAGAAATATTATTTTTAATGTCAATTACTTAAAACTGAACTTACCTACTAGGAGACCTGTATCCTGTTTGAGACAGCTATCCTCAAACTGCAATGGACATCTCTCATCTCTAAAGAGTGGTCTGAAAAGACAGTTTTTCTTTCCCAGATCGCTTATAAATCCAAGAGTCTCCAGGAATCATGAGAACCTAAAAGCTAGGCCTCTGCTGTGGTTTTAATCTCAGGATGGTCCAAATGCAAGTCTAATACTCATTTCTACAACCACGTGTGTTACCCAACTTCTCTGGAGCTCCATACAGCCTTATCACAGCCTCTAGAAGCCACAGATAAGGCACCTGGCAGCCTCTCCTTCCACCATCTGCCTTGGCTGGTGATTCCCAGGTAGCATTGGAGCAACAAAGTAGTGTGGTGGTTACAAGGCTCTGAAGCAAGACTGCAAAGTTTGAATTCTGGCTCTTTATTGCATCAGCTATGTGATTTGGGACATGATAATTGCTCTGTGCCTCAGTTTCCTCTTTTGTAGTATTGAAATAATAATTGTACCAATCTCATTTTTTTTTTAAAGGATAAAGAAGTTTCTACACTAAAAAGCACTTAGAACATTGCCTGCTACAAAATAAGTGCCTAATACATGTGGGCTATCATATTCACCCTGATACTTAAGTGGAGAGGCAGATGCAGCCGTGTTAGTCTAGGAATAGTGGGCTTCAGGCACCTCCATCTGCCCAGCACCCCTTTTTCCTACTAAGTGTCCCTCCAAGGACTCCCTTCCACCCTCCATCACCAGCCACTTAACTATCTTCCACTTTCTTGTCACTAAGATTCTCATGATTAGGTTTCAGTCTTTCAGAGTCCACAAGACAGATGGAGGATTTAACTCATATCAGTGGGAGAACAGATGTTTATTATCATACTCTTCCCAGCTACTATATTTGCATTTTTGACAACAGTCTTCTGAAAACACAATAGCATGACTTGTAGCTCACACACTTCCTACAGTACATGATCTGAGTCCACCCCAAACCTGAATCAGAATCTCTAGGAACAAAGCCTGCATTTTATTTTAATAACAAATGTATTGAGATCTAACATACTGTACAATTTACTTTTTTAAAGTGTATGATTCAGTGGTCTTTATACACAGAATTGTGCAGTTATCACCACAATATAATTTCAGATCATTTTCATCACCCTGAAGAGAAATCTCACAGCCATCAGCAGTCACAACACACTTTCCCTTCCTATGCAACTACTAATCTACTTTTTAATCTTTATTGATTTATCTAATTCTCAACATTTCGTTCAAATGGATACATGCAATATATGTCCTTTTGTGACTAGGCATCATCCCTTAACTTAATGCTTTCAAGGGTCAACTATGATGCCTCATTTATTGATATTTCATTCCTTTTTATTGCTGAATAATATTCCATTATATGGATATACCACATTTGTTTACCTGTTCATCAGTAGATGAACATTTGGGATGAGTTGTCTCTTCTTCATCTAGATTCTTGAGGTGGAGTATTAAGGTATTGATTTGAAATCCTTATTATTTATTTTTTTTGGAATTGACAAGGAAATTTAGTTATTTCTGAGATATACATTTTAAAGTAATAACTAGAATTATGACTTATAACACTATACCAGAACATATAAGATTTTTAGAGATTTCATGTAATGTCTGAAACATTTATATTAACATATTTCCATACAAATAATTCAATGAAAGTTTAGTATTAGTTGATTTGTTTGTTTGTTTGGTTTTTTATACTGCCGGTTCTTATTAGTCATCAATTTTATACACATCAGTGTATACATGTCAATCCTGATTGGCCAATTCAGCACATCACCATCCCCACCCCACTGCGGTTTTCCCCACTTGGTGTCCATACATCTGTTCTCTACATCTGTGTCTCAACTTCAGCCCTGCAAACCGGCTCATCTGTACCACTTTTCTAGGTTCCACATACGTGTGTTATTATACGATATTTGTTTTTCTCTTTCTGACTTACTTCACTCTGTATGACAGTCTCCAGATCTGTCCACATCTCGACAAATGACTCAATTTCATTCCTTTTTATGGCTGAGTAATATTCCATTGTATATATGTACCACATCTTCTTTATCCATTCATCTGTCGATGTACATTTAGGTTGCTTCCATGAGCTGGCTATTGTAAATAGTGCTGCAGTGAACATTGGGGTGCATGTGTCTATTAGAATTATGGTTTTCTCTGGGTATATGCCCAGTAGTGGGATTGCTGGATCATATGGTAAATCTATTTTTAGTTTTCTAAGGAACCTCCATACAGTTCTCCATAGTAGCTGTATTGGTTTACATTCCCACCAACAGTGCAAGAGGGTCCCCTTTTCTCCGCACCCACTCCAGCATTTGTTGTTTCTAGACTTTCTGATGATGCCCATTCTAACTGGTGTGAAGAGATAACTCATGGTAGTTTTGACTTGCATTTCTCTAATAATTAGTGATGTTGAGCAGCTTTTCATGTACTTCTTGGCCATCTGTATGTCTTCTTCGGAGAAATGTCTATTTAGGTCTTCTGGCCATTTTTGAATTGGGTTGTTTGTTTCTTTAATATTGAGCTGCATGAGCTGTTTATATATTTTGGAGATTAATCCTTTCTCCGTTGATTCGTTTGCAAATATTTTCTCCCATTTTAAGGGTTGTCTTTTCATCTTGTTTATGGTTTCCTTTGCTGTGCAAAAACTTAGTTTCATTAGGTCCCACTTGTTAATTTTTGTTTTTATTTCCATTAATCTAGAAGGTGGATCAAAAAAGATCTTGCTGTGTTTTATGTCAAAGAGTGTTCTTCCTATGTTTTCCTCTAAGAGTTTTATAGTGTCTGGTCTTACATTTAGGTCTTGAATCAATTTTGAGTTTATTTTTGTGTATGGTGTTAGAGAGTGTTCTAATTTCATTCTTTTACATGTAGCTGTCCAGTTTTCCCAGCACCACTTACTGAAGAGACTGTCTTTTCTCCATTGTGTATCTTTGCCTCCTTTCTCATAGATTAGTTGACCATAGGTGCATGGGTTTATCTCTGGGCTTTCTCCTGTTCCATTGATCTATGTTTCTGTTTTTGTGCCAGTACCATATTGTCTTGATTACTTTAGCTTTGTAGTATAGTCTGAAGTCAGGGAGTCTGATTCCTCCAGCTCCATTTTTTTCCCTTAAGACTGCTTTGGCTATTTGGGGTCTTTTGTGTCTCCATACAAATTTTAAGATGATTTGTTCTAGTTCCGTAGAAAATGCCATTGGTAATTTGATGGGGATTGCATTGAATCTGTAGATGGCATTGGATAGTATAGTCATTTTCACAATATTGATTCTTTCAATCCAAGAACGTGGTTTATGTCTCCATCTGTTGATATCATCTTTAATTTCTTTCATCAGGATCTTACAGTTTTCTGCATACAGGTCTTTTGTATCCCTGGGTAGGTTTATTCCTAGTTATTTTATTCTTTTTGTTGCAAAGGTAAATGAGAGTGTTTCCATAATTTCTCTTTCAGATTTTTCAACATTAGTGTATAGGAATGAAAGAGATTTCTGCACATTAAGTTTGTATCCCGCAACTTTACCAAATTCATTGATTAGCTCTAGTAGTTTTCTGCTGGCATTTTGAGGATTCTCTATGTATAGTATCATGTCATCTGCAAAGAGTGACAGTTTTACTTCTTCTTTTCCCATTTGTATTCCTTTTTATTTCTTTTTCTTCTCTGATTGCTGTGGGTAGGACTTCCAAAACTATGTTGAATACTAGTGGGGAGAGTGGACATCCTTGTCTTTTTCCTGATCTTAGAGGAAATGCTTTCAGTTTTTCACCATTGAGAATGATGTTTTCTGTGTGTTTGTCGTATATAGCCTTTATTGTGTTGAGGTAGGTTCCCTCTATGCCCTCTTTCTGGGGAGTTTTTATCATAAATGAGTGTTGAATTTTGTCAAAAGCTTTTTCTGCAACTATTGAGATGATCATATGGTTTTTATTCTTCAGCTTGTTAATATGAGGTATCACATGGATTGATTTGCCTATATTGAAGAATTCTTCTTCTTTATTTTCTTTTTGTGGTACGTGGGCCTCTCATTGTTGCGGCCTCTCCCGTTGCAGAGCACAGGCTCCGGACACGCAGGCATGGCCATGGCTCATGGGCCCAGCTGCTCTGCGGCATGTGGGATCTTCCCGGACCAGGGCACGAACCCGTGTCCCCTGCATCGGCAGGCGGACTCTCAACCACTGTGCCACCAGGGAAGCCCCTATATTGAAGAATTCTTGCATCCCTGGGATAAATCCCACTTGATCGTGGGGTATGATCCTTTTAATGTGTTGTTGGATTCTGTTTGCTAGTATTTTGTTGAGGATTTTTGCATCTATAGTCATCAGTGATATTGGTCTATAATTTTCTTTTTTTGTAATATCTTTGTCTGGTTTGGGTATCAGGGTGATGGTGGCCTCATAGACTGAGTTTGGGAGTGTTCCTTCCTCTGCAATTTTTGGAAAGAGTTTGAGAAGGATAGGTGTTAGCTCTTCTCTAAATGTTTGATAGAATTCGCCTGTGAAGCCATCTGGTCCTGGTCTTTGTTTGTTGGAAGATTTTTAATCACAGGAAGATTTTTAATCACAGTTTCAATTTCGTTACTTGTGATTGGTCTGTTCATATTTTCTGTTTCTTCCTGGTTCAGTCTTGGAAGGTTATACCTTTCTACGAATTTCTCCATTTCTTTCAGGTTGTCCATTTTATTGGCATAGAGTTGCTTGTAGTATTCTCCTAGGATGCTTTGTATTTCTGTCGTGTCTCTTGTAACTTCTCCTTTTTCATTTCTAATTTTATTGATTTGAGTCATCTCCCTCTTTTTCTTGATTAGTCTGGCTAATGGTTTATCAATTTTGTTTATCTTCTCAAAGAACCAGCTTTTAGTTTTATTGATCTTTGCTTTGTTTTCTTTGTTCCTATTTCATTTATTTCTGCTCTGATCTTTATGATTTCTTTCCTTCTGCTAACTTTGGGTTTTGTTTGTTCTTCTGTCTCTAGTTCCTTTAGGTGTAAGGTTAGAATGTTTACTTGAGATTTTTCTTGTTCCTTGAGGTAGGCTTGTATAGCTATAAACTTCCCTCTTAGAACTGCTTTTGCTGCATCCCATAGGTTTTGGATGGTCGTGTTTTCATTGCAATTTGTCTCTAGGTATTTTTTGATTTCCTATTTGGTTTCTTCAGTGATCTCTTGGTTATTTAGTAGCGTATTATATAGCCTCCAAGTGTTTGTGTTTTTTATGTGTTTTCCCTGTAATTCATTTCTAATCTCATAGCGTTGTGATCAGAAATGATGCTTGATTTGATTTCAATTTTCTTAATTTTACTGAGGCTTGATTTGTGACCCAAGATGTGATCTATCCTGGAGAATGTTCCGTGTGCACTTGAGAAGAAAGTGTAATTTGCTGTTTTTGGATGGAATGTCCTATAAATATCAATTAAATCTATCTGGTCTATTGTGTCATTTATAGCTTCTCTTTCTTTGTTTATTTTCATTTTGGATGATCTGTCCATTTGTGTAAGTGAGGTGTTAAAGTCTCCAACTATCTGTCCATTTGTGTAAGTGAGGTGTTAAAGTCTCCAACTATTATTGTGTTACTGTCAATTTCCTCTTTTATAGCTGTTAGCAGTTGCCGTATGGATTGAGGCGCTCCTATGTTGGGTACATATATATTTATAATTGTTATATGTTATTCTTAGATTGATCCCTTGATCACTATGTAGTGTCCTTCCTTGTCTCTTGTAACATTCTTTATTTTAAAGTGTATTTTATCTGATATGAGTATAGCTACTACAGCTTTCTTTTGATTTCCATTTGCATGGAATATCTTTTTCCATTCCCTCACTTTCAGTCTGTATGTTTCCCTAGGTCTGTGGGTCTCTTGTAGACAGCATATATATGGGTCTTGTTTTTGTATCCATTCATCAAGCCTGTATCTTTTGGTTGGAGCATTTAATCCATTCATGTTTAAAGTAATTATTGATATGTATGTTCCTATGACCATTTTCTTACTTGTTTTGGGTTTGTTTTTGTAGATCCTTTTCTTCTCTTGTGTTTTCCACTTAGAGAAGTTCCTTTAGCATCTGTTGTAGAGCTGGTTTGGTGGTGCTGAATTCTCTTAACTTTTGATTGTCTGTAAAGCTTTTGATTTCTCCATTGAATCTGAATGAGAATCTTGCTGGGTAGAGTAATCTTGGTTGTAGGTTCTTCCCTCTCATCACTTTAAGTATATCATGCCACTCCCTTCTGGCTTGTAGAGTTTCTGCTGAGAAATCAGCTGTTAACCTTATGGGAGTTCCCTTGTATGTTATTTGTCATTTTTCCCTTGCTGCTTTCAATAATTGTTCTTTGTCTTTAATTTTTGCCAATTTGATTACTATGTGCCTTGGCGTATGTCTCCTTGGGTTTATCCTGTATAGGACTTGCTGCACTTCCTTGACTTGGGTGGCTATTTCCTTTCCCATGTTAGGGAAGTTTTCGACTATAATCTCTTCAAATATTTTCTCTGGTCCTTACTCTCTCTCTTCTCCTTTTGGGACCTCTATAATGTGAATGTTGTTGCGTTTAATGTTGTCCCAGAGGTCTCTTAGGCTGTCTTCATTACTTTTCATTTTTTTTCTTTATTCTTTTCTGCAGCAGTGAATTCCACCATTCTATCTTCCCAGTCACTTACCTGTTCTTCTTCCTCAGTTATTCTGCCATTGATTCCTTCTAGTGTAGTTTTCATTTCAGTTATTGTATTGCTCATTTCTGTTTGTTTGTTTAATTCTTCTAGGTCTTTGTTAAACATTTCTTGCATCTTCTTGATCTTTGCCTCCATTCTTTTGCCGAGGTCCTGGATCAACTTCACTATCATTATTCTGAATTCTTTTTCTGGAAGATTGCCTATATCCACTTCATTTAATTGTTTTTCTGGGATTTTATCTTGTTCCTTCATCTGGTATATAGCCCTCTGCCTTTTCATCTTGTCTGTCTTTCTGTGAATGTGGTTTTTGTTCCACAGTCTGCAGGATTGTAGTTCTTCTTGCTTCTGCTCTATGCCCTCTGGTGGATGAGGCTATCTAAGAGGCTTCACGGGAGGGACTCGTGGTGGGTAGAGCTGACTGTTGCTCTGGTGGGAAGAGCTCAGTAAAACTTTAATCCACTTGACTGTTGATGGGTGGGGCTGGGTTCCCTCCATGTTGGTTGTTTGGCCTGAGGCAACCCAACACTGGAACCTACCTGGGCTCTTTGGTGGGGCTAATGACAGACTCTGGGAGGGCTCACACCAAGGAGTACTTCCCAGAACTTCTGCTGCCAGTGTCCTTGTCCCCATGGTGAAACAGAGCCACCCCCTGCCTCTGCAGGAGACCCTCCAGCACTAGCAGGTAGGTCTGGTTCAGTCTCCCCCAGGATCACTGCTCGTTCCCCTGGGTCCCAATGTGCACACTAGTTTGTGTGTGTCCTCCAAGAGTGGAGTCTCTGTTTCCCCCAGTCCTGTCTAAGTCCTACAATCAATTCCCACTAGGCTTCAAAGTCTGATTCTCTAGCAATTCCTCCTCCCATTGCTGGACACCCAGGTTGGGAAGACTGTTGTGGGCCTCAGAACCTTCACTGCAGTGGGTGGCCTTCTGTGGTATAAGTGTTCACCAGTCTGTGAGTCACCCACCCACCAGTTATGGGATTTGATTTTACTGTGATTGCACCCCTCCTACCATCTCATTGTGGCTTTTCCTTTGTCTGTGGATGTGGGGTATCATTTTTGTGAGTTCCAGTGTCTTCCTGTCGGTTATTGTCCAGCAGCTAGTTGTAATTCTGGTGTTCTTGCAAGAGGGAGTGAGAGCATGTCCTTCTACTCCGCCATCTTGGTTCCTCCTCTTCTCCTTATTCATTTTAATACAGTCATTTATAGCTATAAATTGCACTCTAAGCACTGCTGTAACTGCATCCCATAAATTTTGGTATGTTGTGTTTTCATTCCATTCGTCCCAAAGTATTTTTTAATTTCGTTCATGATTTCTTCTTTAACCCATTGATTATTTAATATTGTGTTTAAATTCCACATATTTGTAAGTTTTCCAAGTCTCCTTCTGTTAGTGATTTCTAATTTTATTCCATTATGCTTGGAGAACATACCTTATGTGATTTCAAGTCCCTTAAGGTCTGACGGGACATGGACCTGATTTTCCAGGGAATATAAAACTTACAAATGATAATTTTTAAACGAACAAAATATATTGAAATTTTTGGCAAAAGAGAGTAAATATGATGGATTTATTCATAAGGCAGAAGGCTTATGAAACTTTTTATTGTAACTTGTTACATGGATGATATGCAAAGAGAGCAAAAGTTGAATTTATATTTTCTGTCAGAAATGCAGGGGTTTTTGTGCCTGCATAACAGAGGTTCTTTTTAATACCAAAATACTTTGTTATGCTCTACATTTTTGACATATACTTAAATCATTTTAACAAAATTTCCTAAAAAATCATTGTAGCTTACTTAAATTTTTTTATTTTTTATTTTTGGCTGCGTTGGGTCTTTGTTGCTATGCACAGGCTTTTCTCTGGTTGCTGCAAGCAGGGGTTACTCTTTGTTGTGGTGCATGGGATTCTCATTGCAGTGGCTTCTCTTTGTTTTGGAGCATGGGATCCAGGCACACAGGCTTCAGTAGTTGTGGCATTTGGGCTCAGTAGTTGTGGCTCTCAGGCTCTAGAGTGCAGGCTCAGTAGTTGTGGTGCACTGGCTTAGTTGCTCCATGGCATATGGGATCTTCCTGGACCAGGGTTCGAACCCATGTCCCCTGCATTGGCAGGTGGATTTTTTTTTTTAAACATCTTTATTGGGGTATAATTGCTTTACAATGGTGTGTTAGTTTCTGCTTTATAACAAAGTGAATCAGTTATACATATACATATGTTCCCATATGTCTTCCCTCTTGCGTCTCCCTCCCTCCCACTCTCCCTATCCCACCCCTCCAGGCTGTCACAAAGCACCGAACTAATATCCCTGTGCCTTGCGGCTGATTCCCCCTAGCTATCTACCTTACTACGTTTGTTAGTGTGTATATGTCCGTGACTCTCTCTCGCCCTGTCAAAGCTCACCCTTCCCCCTCGCCATATCCTCAAGTCCGTTCTCCAGTAAGTCTGCGTCTTTATTCCTGTCTTACCCCTAGGTTCTTCATGACATTTTTTTCCCTTAAATTCCATATATATGTGTTAGCATATGGTATTTGTCTTTTTCTTTCTGACTTACTTCACTCTGTATGACAGACTCTAGGTCTATCCATCTCATTACAAATAGCTCAATTTCATTTCTTTTTAAGGCTGAGTAATATTCCATTGTATATATGTGCCACATCTTCTTTATCCATTCATCCGATGATGGGCGCTTAGGTTGTTTCCATCTCTGGGCTATTGTAAATAGAGCTGCAATGAACATTTTGGTACATGACTCTTTTTGAACTATGGTTTTCTCAGGGTATATGCCCAGTAGTGGGATTGCTGGGTCATATGGTAGCTCTATTTGTAGTATTTTAAGGAACCTCCATACTGTTCTCCATAGTGGCTGTACTAATTCACATTCCCACCAGCAGTGCAAGAGTGTTCCCTTTTCTCCACACACTCTCCAGCATTTATTGTTTCTAGATTTTTTGATGATGGCCATTCTGACTGGTGTGAGATGATATCTCATTGTAGTTTTGATTTGCATTTCTCTAATGATTAATGATGTTGAGCATTCTTTCATGTGTTTGTTGGCATTCTGTATATCTTCTTTGGAGAAATGTCTATTTAGGTCTTCTGCCCATTTTTCAATTGGGTTGTTTGTTTTTTTGTTATTGAGCTGCATGAGCTGCTTGTAAATTTTGGAGATTAATCCTTTGTCAGTTGCTTCATTTGCAAATATTTTCTCCCATTCTGAGGGCTGTCTTTTGGTCTTGATTATGGTTTCCTTTGCTGTGCAAAAGCTTTGAAGTTTCATTAGGTCCCATTTGTTTATTTTTGGTTTTATTTCCATTACTCTAGGAGGTGGGTCAGAAAGGATCTTGCTGTGATTTATGTCATAGAGTGTTCTGCCTATGTTTTCCTCTAAGAGTTTGATAGTTTCTGGCCTTACATTTAGGTCTTTAATCCATTTTGAGCTTATTTTTGTGTATGGTGCTAGGGAGTGATCTAATCTCATACTTTTACATGTACCTGTCCAGTTTTCCCAGCACCATTTATTGAAGAGGCTGTCCTTTCTCCACTGTACATTCCTGCCACCTTTATCAAAGATAAGGTGTCCATATGTGCGTGGGTTTATCTCTGGGCTTTCTATCCTGTTCCATTGATCTATCTTTCTGTTTTTGTGCCAGTACCATACTGTCTTGATTACTGTAGCTTTGTAGTATAGTCTGAAGTCAGGGAGCCTGATTCCTCCAGCTCCGTTTTTCGTTCTCAAGATTGCTTTGGCTATTTGGGGTCTTTTGTGTTTCCATACAAATTGTGAAATTTTTTGTTCTAGTTCTGTGAAAAATGCCAGTGGTAGTTTGATAGGGATTGCATTGAATCTGTAGATTGCTTTGGGTAGTAGAGTCATTTTCACAATGTTGATTCTTCCCATCCAAGAATATGGTATATCTCTCCATCTATTTGTATCATCTTTAATTTCTTTCATCAGTGTCTTATAATTTTCTGCATACAGGTCTTTTGTCTCCTAGATATTTTATTCTTTTTGTGGCAATGGTAAATGGGAGTGTTTTCTTGATTTCACTTTCAGATTTTTCATCATTAGTATATAGGAATGCCAGAGATTTCTGTGCATTAATTTTGTATCCTGCTACTTTACCAAATTCATTGATTAGCTCTAGTAGTTTTCTGGTAGCATCTTTAGGATTCTCTATGTATAGTATCATGTCATCTGCAAACAGTGACAGCTTTACTTCTTCTTGTCCGATTTGGATTCCTTTTATTTCCTTTTCTTCTCTGATTGCTGTGGCTAAAACTTCCAAAACTATGTTGAATAAGAGTGTTGAGAGTGGGCAACCTTGTCTTGTTCCTGATCTTAGTGGAAATGCTTTCAGTTTTTCACCATTGAGGATGATGTTTGCTGTGGGCTTGTCATATATGACCTTTATTATGTTGAGGAAAGTTCCCTCTATGCCTACTTTCTGCAGGGTTTTTATCATAAATGGGTGTTGAATTTTGTCGAAAGCTTTCTCTGCATCTATTGAGATGATCATATGGTTTTTCTCCTTCAATTTGTTAATATGGTTTATCACATTGATAGATTTGCGTATATTGAAGAATCCTTGCATTCCTGGAATAAACCCCACTTGATCATGGTGTATGATCCTTTTAATGTGCTGTTGGATTCTGTTTGCTAGTATTTTGTTGAGGATTTTTGCATCTATGTTCATCAGTGATATTGGCCTGTATTTTTCTTTCTTTGTGACATCCTTGTCTGGTTTTGGTATCAAGGTGATGGTGGCCTCGTAGAAGAAATTTGGGAGTGTTCCTCCCTCTGCTATATTTTGGAAGAGGTCGAGAAGGATAGGTGTTAGCTCTTCTCTAAACGTTTGATAGAATTCACCTGTGAAGCCATCTGGTCCTGGGCTTTTGTCTGTTGGAAGATTTTTAATCACAGTTTCAATTTCAGTGCTTGTGATTGGTCTGTTCATATTTTCTATTTCTTCCTGATTCAGTCTTGGCAGGTTGTGCATTTCTAAGAATTTGTCCATTTCTTCCAGATTGTCCATGTTATTGGCATAGAGTTGCTTGTAGTAATCTCTCATGATTTTTTTTATTTCTGCAGTGTCAGTTGTTACTTCTCCTTTTTCATTTCTAATTCTATTGATTTGAGTCTTCTCCCTTTTTTTTCTTGATGAGTCTGGCTAGTGGTTTATCTATTTTGTTTATCTTCTCAAAGAACCAGCTTTTAGTTTTATTGATCTTTGCTATCGTTTCCTTCATTTCTTTTTCATTTATTTCTGATCTGATTTTTATGATTTCTTTCCT
The DNA here is from genome assembly GCF_005190385.1 of Monodon monoceros. Lineage (NCBI taxonomy): Eukaryota > Metazoa > Chordata > Mammalia > Artiodactyla > Monodontidae > Monodon > Monodon monoceros. Next base: position 33,856,146 of record NW_021703777.1, on the reverse strand, counting down.
TCTGCTAGCTTTGGGGTTTTTTTGTTCTTCTTTCTCTAATTGCTTGAGGTGCAAGGTTAGGTTGTTTATTCGAGATGTTTCCTGCTTCTTAATGTGGGCTTGTATTGCTATAAACTTCCACCTTAGAACTGCTTTTGCTGCATCCCATAGGTTTTGGGTCGTTGTGTCTCCATTGTCATTTGTTTCTAGGTATTTTTTTATTTCCTCCTTGATTTCTTCAGTGATCACTTCATTATTAAGTAGTGTATTGTTTAGCCTCCATGTGTTTGTATTTTTTACAGATCTTTTCCTGTAATTGATATCTAGTCTCATGGCGTTGTGGTCAGAAAAGATACTTGATACAATTTCAATTTTCTTAAATTTACCAAGGCTTGATTTGTGACCCAAGATATGATCTATCCTGGAGAATGTTCCATGAGCACTTGAGAAAAATGTGTATTCTGTTGTTTTTGGATGGAGTGTCCTATAAATATCAATTAAGTCCATCTTGTTTAATGTATCATTTAAAGCTTGTGTTTCCTTATTTATTTTCATTTTGGATGATCTGTCCATGGGTGAAAGTGGGGTGTTAAAGTCCCCTAATATGAATGTGTTACTATCTCCCCTTTTATGGCTGTTAGTATTTGCCTTATGTATTGAGGTGCTCCTATGTTGGGTGCATAAATATTTACAATTGTTATATCTTCTTCTTGGATTGATCCCTTGATCATTATGTAGTGTCCTTCTTTGTCTCTTTTAATAGTCCTTATTTTAAAGTCTATTTTGTCTGATATGAGAATTGCTACTCCAGCTTTCTTTTGGTTTCCATTTGCATGGAATATCTTTTTCCATCCCCTTACTTTCAGTCTGTATGTGTCTCTAGGTCTGAAGTGGGTCTCTTGTAGACAGCATATATAAGGGTCTTGTTTTTGTATCCATTCAGCCAATCTGTGTCTTTTGGTGGGAGCATTTAGTCCATTTACATTTAAGGTAATTATCGATATGTATGTTCCTATTACCATTTTCTATATTGTTTTGGGTTCGTTATTATAGGTCTTTTCCTTCTCTTGTGTTTCTTGTCTAGAGAAGTTCCTTTAGCATTTGTTGTAAAGCTGGTTTGGTGGTGCTGAACTCTCTCAGCTTTTGCTTGTCTGTAAAGGTTTTAATTTCTCCATCAAATCTGAATGACATCCTTGCTGGGTAGAGTAGTCTTGGTTGCAGGTTTTTCTCCTTCATCACTTTCAGTATGTCCTGCCACTCCCTTCTGGCTTGTAGGGTTTCTGCTGAGAGATCAGCTGTTAACCTTATGGGGATCCCCTTGTGTGTTATTTGTTGTTTTTCCCTTGCTGCTTTTAATATGCTTTCTTTGTATTTAATTTTTGACAGTTTGATTAATATGTGTCTTGGCGTATTTCTCCTTGGATTTATCCTGTATGGGACTCTCTGTGCTTCCTGGACTTGATTAACTATTTCCTTTCCCATATTAGGGAAGTTTTCAACTATAATCTCTTCAAATATTTTCTCAGTCCCTTTCTTTTTCTCTTCTTCTTCTGGAACCCCTATAATTCGAATGTTGGTGCATTTAATGTTGTCCCAGAGGTCTCTGAGACTGTCCTCAGTTCTTTTCATTCTTTTTTCTTTATTCTGCTCTGCAGTAGTTATTTCCACTATTTTATCTTCCAGGTCACTTATCCATTCTTCTGCCTCAGTTATTCTGCTATTGATCCCTTCTAGAGTACTTTTAATTTCATTTATTGCGTTGTTCATCATTGCTTGTTTCATCTTTATTTCTTCTAGGTCCTTGTTAACTGTTTCTTGCATTTTGTCCATTCTACTTCCAAGATTTCAGATCATCCTTACTATCATTATTCTGAATTCTTTTTCAGGTAGACTGCCTATTTCCTCTTCATTTGTTAGGTCTGGTGCATTTTTATCTTGCTCCTTCATCTGCTGTGTGTTTTTCTGTCTTCTCATTTTGCTTATCTTACTGTGTTTGGGGTCTCGTTTTTGCAGGCTGCACGTTCGTAGTTCCCGTTGTTTTTGATGTCTGTCTCCAGTGGCTAAGGTTGTTTCAGTGGGTTGTGTAGGCTTCCTGGTAGAGGGGACTAGTGCCTGTGTTGCGGTGGATGAGGCTGGATCTTGTCTCTCTAGTGGGCAGGTTCACGTCTGGTGGTGTGTTTTGGGGTGTCTGTGGCCTTATTATGATTTTAGGCAGCCTCTCTGCTAATGGGTGGGGTTGTGTTCCTGTTTTGCTAGTTGTTTGGCATAGGTTGTCCAGCACTGTGGCTTGCTGGTTGTTGAGTGAAGCTGGGTGCTGGTGTTAAGATGGAGGTCTCTGGGAGATTTCCGCCATTTAATATTATGTGGAGCTGGGAGGTCTCTTGTTGACCAGTGTCCTGAAGTTGGCTCTCCTACCTCAGAGGCAGAGCCCTGACTCCTGGCTGGAGCACCAAGAGCCTTTCATCCACACGGCTCAGAATAAAAGGGAGAAAAAGTAGAGAGAATTAGTAGAAGTATGAGGAAAGAAAGAAGGAAAGGAGGAAAGGAAGGAAGGAAGAAAGAAGCAAAGAAGGAAAGAAAGGAGGGAGGGAGGGAGGAAGGAAGGAAGGAAGGAAGGAGGGAAAGAAGGAAAAAAGACAGAAAGAAAGAAGATACAGTAAAAATAAAATAAAGTATAATATAGTTATTGAATAAAAAAAAATTTAGAAAAAAAAAAAAGGGACGGATAGAACCTTAGGACAAATGTTGGAAGCAAAGCTATACAGGGAAAATCTTACACAGGAGCATACACATACACCTTCACAAAAAGAGGTAAAGGGGGAAAGATCATAAATCTTGCTCTCAGAGACCACCTCCTCAATTTGGGGTGATTCGTTGTCTAAAGGAGGGAAGGAAGGAAGGAAAGAAAGAACGAAGGTAAAGTATAATAAAGTTATTACAATTAAAATTAATTATTAAGAAAAAAATTTTAAAAAAAAACCATGGACGGATAGAGCCCTAGGACAAATGGTGGAAGCAAGAGTATACAGACAAGATCGCACACAGAAGCATACACGTACACATTCACAAAAAGAGGAAAAGGGAAAAAAATCATAGATCTCGCTCCTAAATTCCACCTCTTCAATTTGGGATCATTCCTTGTCTATTCAGGTATTCCACAGATGCAGGGTATATCAAGTTGATTGTGGAGCTTTAATCCGCTGCTTCTGAGGCTGCTGGGAGAGATTTCCCTTTCTCTTCTTTGTTCTCACAGCTC